>NC_091991.1:158336078-158500998 GCF_044704955.1 Pristiophorus japonicus
AACACAAAGGCCGTGAGCCAACGATAAGAGCAGTGGTGCTCTATTGAGAGCGGGGAGCCAAATGATGAGAGCAGAGCCACCGTCTAGCAAGAACACATCAGCAGTTGGTAGAGCTTGGGGTGGTGGGTCGGGCCAGAGGTACTGAGGAGAATTTGAACAAAGGAGTTTAGAGAACAAGTGGCAAGTTTTCTTTAATAAAATATTACCGGATGTAGCAGGCAGCTCAGGGCTAGGTGGCAAAGTCCATTGAAATAGGAAACAGAATGGGTTCCGAAGGACAGCTACATAAGAAATGGGAGCTGGAGTAGGCCATTTGGCCCTCGAGCCTGCTCCGCCATTCAACAAGATTATGGCTGATCTTCTACCTCAACTCCACCTTCCCGCACTATCTCCACATCCCTTAATTCCCCCTATTTCCCCAAAATTTATCGACCATCTTGAATATACTCAACATCTCAACATCTCGAAATTTCTCTTCATCTCAATCCTAAATGGCCGATCCCTTATTCTGAGACTGTGACCCCGTGTTCTAGATTCCCCAGCCAGGGGAAACATTTTCCCAGCATTAACCCTGTCAAGTCCCTTAAGAATTTTATGTTTCAATTAGATCACCTCTCATTCTTCTAAACTCTAGGGAATGTAGGCTTAGCATATTCATTCTCTCCTCATAGGGAAATCCCCTCACCCCAGTGAACCTTCGTTGCATTCCCTCAAAGGCAAGTATGTCTTTTCTTGGGTAAGGAGAGCAGAACTGTACACTACTCCAGTTGTGGCCTCACCAATGTTCTGTATAATTGTAGTAAGACTTCTTTACTCTTATACTCTAATCCCTTTGTAACAAAAGCTAACATACCATTTGCTTTCCTAATTGCTTGGTATACCTGCATGTTAACTTTCTGTGATTCATGTGCAAGGACACCATGTCCCTCTGAATGCAAACATTTCCCAGTTTCTCACCATTCCACAAATATTCTGCTTTTTCTTTCTTGCCGAAGTGGATAATTTCACATTTCCCCACATAGTATTCCATTTGCCATGTTTTTGCCCACTCAGTCAACCTGTCTATATCTCTCTGTAGCCTCTTTGCGTCCTCCTCACAGCTTACTTTCCCACCTAGCTATGTATCATCAGCAAACTTGGATACGTTGCACTCGGTCCCTTCATCTAAGTCATTAATATAGATTGTAAATAGCTGAGGCCCCAGCACTGATCCTTATGGTACCCCGCTAGTTACAGCCTGCCAACCTGAAAAAGTCCCATTTATTCCTACTCTCTATTTTCTGTCCGTTAACCTTTGGTAATGAGCTGCAAAAAAGTAAAGTTACCATCTAAAAATACAAACCTAGAGAGTGAGGGTTGAATGTAAAGATTCCTTGCTACCGTACTTGGTGGTCAGAATATGCAACTGCAGCTTCACAGAGTCACATTCCATTGAAAAGTCCTATTAAGATAATGTAACCATCACACAAAAAGGGTTCAATGGAATGTGGCAGGACATATGAATAAGAGCATAGAGTGGAACCTCCCAAAAAATGGACACCTGAAAAAAACAGACAAATATTAAGAGACCCAAAAAACTTGCATGGTAAAATATAAAAGAAGCACTTTGAAATCACAGGCACTCGCAAATTACAAATGACAGGCAGCTTTCAATGCACCAAGCCCTTTTAAAACACGGGACATGCAGCTCTGCGCGAGGCGGCAGCGGGTTTTGTGAAAGAAACAACTTTTTTTTGGAATTGGGAGTTCTTTACCCAGCATCCACAGCGGCAGAGAAAACGCTCTATCTCTGGGACTGAATGCTTGCACGGCCCTATCCCAGGGATAGAGTGGTTTCTCTGCCGCTTTGGAAGCTGGGTAAAGAACTCCCCATTCTACTGAAGTTTTTTACAGTATGTACAATGACCATTTTAAAAATGGGGACACCAACAACAACAAAAAAAGGACAGCTGATGTCCGTCCGGTAACTTACAGGTTTTACTGTATATCGATTAAATGATGTTGAAATGTTAAATGTGAAGCACTACTTGACGGTAATCTACAACAGGAGGCAAATGGGCATAGGCTCAGCTGGGGACCAGAAAATTTAGGGCTGATGTCAATAAGCATTTCTTCACACGATGAGTAATTAACACTTGGAATAGACATCTGGTAGATATGGAGGCGAAGACCTATGAGTTACTCAATAGCCATGTGATGGGGACTTGCAGTCTTTTTTATCTGGATGGCTGAGCTAAAGTGGGCTTATTTGGCCTCCTTTATTGATATTTATCTTGTGATTCTCACTAATATAATACACAATATGGGCATTCAATTTTATGAAAGTAACACACCACATGCTAGATCATTTAGTATTCTGAATTTTTTTTAAACTTTGGGCTAGAATGCTAAACATAACTGGTAAAATCCAGTTTTCACTTGTTTACTAACTAATCTTGGCAACAGTGTGCATCGCACGATACCAGAGGGGGAAGACGTTCTGTATTTATTTGAAATCTGCCTTTAATTTAAACGTAATCTAAATGCAATTGTCTATATTCGGAGCAACATTTTATGTAATCTTGAAACTCTTTCCTTAAACATTCCGTAGATCAAGCCCTACTCATTGGAAACAAACATTACGTGACATTTGATGGGAAGATGTATGATTTTGCCAGCAAGTGCAGTTTTCTGTTAGCTAAAGATTTCCTGAGGAACACATTCACAGTGCTACTGAATCACGAGAGTGATGGCAGGAACTCCCTCCATGTGGAAATGAATCAGACCACCATTGATATCTACCCAGGAGTAAAGGTAAAAACACGTCTGCTTTCGAATTCTGGCGAACATCGATGCTCTCTTTCCCATCACACCCACACCAATGTACATCAACCTACTGCTTGGAATAAGAATGTTTTCATATGAAACAGCCTGGAAAGGATGTAATGGTTGACAAATGTATCCAGTGGTTGTCTTTATCGGTAATGCTCAGAAGGTCAAAGGCTGCCTCAGGGAAGCTTTCTTTTGTTTACTGAGTGGTTATGTTACTGACCTAGTAATCCAGAGGCCTCGACTAATGATCCAGAGACATGCGTTCAAATCCCACCACGGCAGCTGGGGAATTTAAATTCAGTTAATTAAATAAATGTGGAACAAAAAGCTAGTATCGGTAATGAAGGCCATGAAACTACCGGATTGGCGTAAAAACCCATCTGCTTTACTAATATCCTTTAGGGAAGGAAACCTGCCGTCCTTACCTGGTCTGGCCTATATGTAACTCCAGACCCATGTGGTTGACTCTTAACAGCCCTCTGAAATGGCCTAGCAAGCCACTCAAGGGCAATGAGGGATGGGCAATACATGCCGGCTTTGCCAGCATGCCCACATCCTGCGAACGAATTTTAAAAATACATATTTAGAAGAAGCACTGGATGTCACTGGAGTCCACTTAATTCAGTGTTTTCAAAGTTGCTTAATCCTAGTAGGAATCATTGCAAAAATGCTTCCTATGCTGTTTTATTGAAATGGCTTCATTCAAACGACTGGATAACTCTGGGTTTTTTTTGTAAAAAGTGATTTGAGTTAAAGGAGTAGAGTGTAGGGCTTTTAAGATTTTTCCAACTGATTTGTTCCTTAAAGTTGTGTCTGCGCAGCCAATTTCATTCTGTTCTAAACATTAAAATAATGTAAATCCCTTGTACCAATAGGCACAATTATGCCAGTTAATTATAAGAATATATGCTGCTGTAAATACATTGTTAAAACAGCACGGATATGTAAGCCAGTGTCCAATCTTGTTTTTTATGTATTTCTCAGCTTTGCTGAGAATGACATGAATAGCATGTTTAGCGAGTTGGTCTCACCGGAGGTAAAGGGTACATAGCCAGACAGTAGATGGGTGACCAACAGGAAGAGCATTGGAAGGAAGGTAGTGCAGGGGTCCCCTGCGGTCATCCCCCTGCAAAACAGATACACCGCTTTGGGTACTGTTGAGGAGGATGACTCATCAGGGGAGAGCAAGTTCATGGCACTGTGGGTGGCTCTGCTGCACAGGAGGGCAGGAAAAAGAGTGAGAGAACTATAGTGATAGGGGATTCCATTGTAAGGGGAATAGATAGGCATTTCTGCGGCCGCAATCGAGACTCCAGGATGGTATGTTGCCTCTCTGATGCAAGGGTCAAGGATGTCTCGGAGCAGGTGCAGGACATTCTGAAAAGGAAGGGTGATCAGCCAGTTGTTGTGGTGCACGTAGGTACCACCGATATTGGTAAAAAACGGGATGAGGTCCTATGAGACTAATTTAGGGAGCTAGGAGCTAAATTAAAAAGTAGGACCTCCAAAAGTAGTAATCTCAGGATGCTAGTGCTAGTCAGAGTAGGAATCGCAGGATAGCTCAGATGAATACGTGGCTTGAGTGGTGCAAAAGGGAGGGATTCAAATTCCTGGGACATTGGAACCGGTTCTGGGGGAGGTGGGACCAGTACAAACCGGACGGCCTGCACCTGGGCAGGACCGGAACCAATGTCCTGGGGGGAGTGTTTGCTAGTGCTGTTGGGGAGGAGTTAAACCAGGATGGCAGGGGGGTGGGAACCTATGCAGGGAGACAGGAAAATAAAATGGAGGCAGAAGCAAAAGATAGAAAGGAGAATAGTAAAAGTGGAGGGCAGAGAAACCCAAGGCAAAAAACAAAAAGGGCCACATTACAGCAAAATTCTAAAGGGGCAAAGTGAGTTAAAAAGACAAGCCTGAAGGCTCTGTGCCTCAATGCGAGGAGTATTCGGAATAAGGTGGACGAATTAACTGCGCAGACAGCAGTTAATGGATATGATGTAATTGGCATCACAGAGACATGGCTCCAGGATGACCAAGGCTGGGAACTCAACATCCAGGGGTATTCAACATTTAGGAAGGATAGACAAAGGAAATGGAGGTGGGGTGGTGTTGCTGGTTAAAGTAGGAAATGAATGCAATAGTAAGAAGGGACATTAGCCTGGATAATGTGGAATCGGTATGGGTGGAGCTGCGGAATTCCAAAGGGCAGAAAACGCTAGTCGGAGTTGTATACAAACAGTAGTAGTGAGGTTGGGGACAGCATCAAATAAGAAATAAGGGATGTGTGCAATAAAGGTACAGCAGTTATCATGGGCGACTTTAATCTACATATTGATTGGGCTAACCTAACTGGTAGCAATGCGGTGAGGGAGGATTTCCTGGAGTGTATTAGGGATGGTTTTCTCGACCAATATGTCGAGGAACTAACTAGAGAGCTAGCCATCCTAGACTGGGTGATGTGTAATGAGAAGGCGCTAATTAGCAATCTTGTTGTGCGAGGCCCCTTGGGGACCATAATATGGTAGAATTCTTTATTAAGATGGAGAGTGACACAGTTAATTCGGAAACTAGGATCCTGAACTTAAGGAAAGGTAACTTTGACGGTATGTGGCGTGAATTGGCTAGAATAGACTGGCAAAGGATACTTAAAGGGTTGACAGTGGTTAAGCAATGGCAAACATTTAAAGATCACATGGATGAACTTCAGCAATTGTAAATCCCTGTCTGGAGTAAAAATAAAACGGGGAAGGTGGCTCAACCGTGGCTAACAAGGGAAATTAAGGCTAGTGTTAAAACCAAGGAAGAGGCATATAAATTAGCTAGAAAAAGTAACAAACCTGAGGACTGGGAGAAATTTAGAATTCAACAGAGGAGGACTAAAGGTTTAATTAAGAGGGGGAAAATAGAGTACGAGAGGAAGCTTGCAGGGAACATAAAAAATGACTGCAAAAGCTTCTACAGATATGTGAAGAGAAAAAGATTGGTGAAGACAAACGTAGGTCCCTTGCAGTCGGATTCAGATGAATTTATAATGGGGAACAAAGAAATGGCAGACCAATTGAACAAATACTTCGGTTCTGTCTTCACGAAGGAAAGCACGAATAACCTTCCGAATGTACTAGGGGACAGTGAGTCTAGTGAGAAGGAGGAACTGAAGGATATCCTTATTAGGTGGGAAATTGTGTTAGGGAAATTGATGGGATTGAAGGCTGATAAATCCCCGGGATCTGATAGTCTGCATCCCAGAGTACTTAAGGAAGTGGCCCTAGAAATAGTAGATGCATTGGTGATCATTTTCCAACAGTCTATCGACTCTGGATCAGTTCCTATGGACTGGAGGGTAGCTAATATAACACCACTTTTTAAAAAAGGAGGGAGAGTGAAAATGGGTAATTATAGACCAGTTAGCCTGATATCAGTAGTGGGGAAAATGTTGAAATCAATCATTAAGGATGAAATAGCAGTGCATTTGGAAAGCAGTGACAAGATTGGTCCAAGTCAGCATGGATTTATAAAAGGAAAATCATGCCTGACGAATCTTCTGGAATTTTTTGAGGATGTAACTAGCAGAGTGGACAAGGGAGAACCAGTGGATGTGGTGTATTTGGACTTTCAAAAGGCTTTTGACAAGGTCCCGCACAAGAGATTGGTGTGCAAAGTCAAAGCGCATGGTATTGGGGGTAATGTACTGACGTGGATAGAGAATTGGTTGGCAGACAGGAAGCAGAGTCGGGATAAATGGGTCCTTTTCAGAATGGCAGGCAGTGACTAGTGGAGTGCCGCCAGGGCTCAGTGCTGGGAGCCCAGCTCTTTACAATATACTTTAACGATTTGGATGAAGGAATTGAGTGTAATATCTCCAAGTTTGCAAATGACACTAAACTGGGTGGCAGTGTGAGCTGTGAGGGGGACACTAAGAGGCTGCAGGGTGACTTGGACAGGTTAGATGAGTGGCAAATGCATGGCAGATGCAGTATAATGTGGATAAATGTGAGGTTATCCATTTTGGGGGCAAAAACACGAAGACAGAATATTATCTGAATGGCGGCAGATCAGGAAAAGGGGAGGTGCAACGAGACCTGGGTGTCATGGTTCATCAGTCATTGAAGGTTGGCATGCAGGTACAACAGGCGGTGAAGAAGGCAAATGGTATGTTGGCTTTCATAGCTAGGGGATTTGAGTATAGGAGCCCGAAAGTCTTACTACAGTTGTACAGGACCTTAGTGAGGCCTCACCTGGAATATTGTGTTCAGTTTTGGTCTCCTAATCTGAGGAAGGACGTTCTTGCTATTGAGAGAGTGCAGCGAAGGTTCACCAGACTAATTCCAGGGATGGCTGGACTGTCATATGAGGAGAGACTGGATCAACTGGGCCTTTATTCACTGGAGTTTAGAAGGATGAGAGGGGATCTCATAGAAACGTATAAGATTCTGACGGGACTGGACAGGCTAGATGCAGGAAGAATGTTCCCGATGTTGGGGAAGTCCAGAACCAGGGGACATAGTCTTAGGATAAGAGGTAGGCCATTTAGGACTGAGATGAGGAGAAACTTCTTCGCCCAGAGAGTTGTTAACCTGTGGAATTCCTTGCCGCAGAGAGTCGTTGATGCCAGTTTATTGGATATATTCAAGAGGGAGTTAGATATGGCCCTTACGGCTAAGGGGATCAAGGGGTATGGAGAGAAAGCAGGAAAGGGGTACTAAGGGAATGATCAGCCGTGATCTTATTTAATGGCGGTGCAGGCTCGAAGGGCCGAATGGCCTACTCCTATACCTATTTTCTATGTTTCTATGTTTCATCAAACATAGGCAGATTTTCAACTTGCCACCCAGACGTATAACTGGGATTGTGGATTGGCACTGGTTTTCTTCTGAGCTTTTCAGTGTTTCAACCTATTTTGTTTATTAAAATGCAATAGAACATTTAGATAATATAATAAAAATATAAAACTAGTTGTTTTCCACAGGTCGAAGAGAACTGCAAAGCAGGTGAACTGCCTTTGGTGAAAAATGGAGTGACAGTCAAAAGGGATCTTAACGTAGTCAAGGTGTCAAATCAAAATGGAGTTACTGTATCATGTGATATGCAACATGAAATCTGCAGCCTAACTCTCCCTGGGTGGTACCATGGTTAGTACTAGGAATATTTACACTTAAAATTGTAACCATAGTGTAAGTGTGCTTTGCCCATTTAAAGAGGACCCCTACCCTATTTGAAAATGATGGAACTTTAAATAGCTTACTTATAAACACAATTCTCTGTCCAGTATCTAGAAACAAATGGCAATGTCTTCTATTACGAGGTTATTTAATTTATAGATTAAAATATTAAACATTATTTTTAATATCCTGTTTAATATTTTTACATTATTTGCTGTGCTATTCCCCAATTTTTGTTTATTTTTAAAATGTCTTTCTTGCAATCCTCAATTTG
This sequence comes from Pristiophorus japonicus, assembly GCF_044704955.1. Classification (NCBI taxonomy): domain Eukaryota; kingdom Metazoa; phylum Chordata; class Chondrichthyes; family Pristiophoridae; genus Pristiophorus; species Pristiophorus japonicus. Next base: position 158,344,323 of record NC_091991.1, read on the forward strand.
CTCTTATACTCATTGTAATTATCCTCCTTTTGTGTTTCTGTTTTAGAATTTAGTTATTTGGGCAAATAATATTTATTTTTATATTTAATAACTTTTGCCTGCATTTTTAATTGTATATTAATCCTCAATAGCATCAATTGTGAATTAAATCAACGATTTACTCAGTTTGCATGCAATGTTTGTTTTACCTGACATCAGTAATGGGGAAAATGCTAGAATCTATTATTAAGGATGCGGCAACAGGGCACTTAGAACACTATTGATTGGGCAGAGTCAACACGGATTTATACAGGGGAAATCATGTTTGACGAACCTGTTAGAGGTTGTAACTAGCAGAATAGATGAGTAACCAGTGGATGTGGTGTATTTGGATTTTCACAAGGCATTCCATAAAGTGCCACACAAGAGGTTATTAAACAAAATTAGGGCTCATGGGATTGGAGGTAATATACTAGCATGGATTGAGGATTGGTTAACAGACAGAAAACAGAGTAAGAATAAAAGAGTCATTTTCAGGTTAGCAGGCTGTAACGATTGGCATATCTCAAGGATCAGTGCTTGGGCCTCAACTATTCACAATTTATATCAATGATTTGGATAAGGGGACCAAATGTAATATATCCAAGCTTGCTGATGATGCAAAGCTAGGTGAGTGTAAGTTGAGAGGAGACAAAGAGGCTTCAAGTGGATATAGACAGGCGAAGTGAGTGGGCAAGAACATGGTAAATAAAATATAATGTGGAGAAATGTGAAGTTATCCACTTTGGTAGGAAAAGTAGACAAGCAGAGTATTTTTTAAATGGTGAGAGATTGGGAACTGTTCAGTGGGACCTGGGTGTCCTTGTACACGAATCACTGAGGGTTAACATGCAGGTACAGGTAATTAAGAAAGCAAATGGTATGTTGGACTTTATTACAAGAGGATTTGAGTATAAGAGTAAAGACATCTTGCTGCAATTATATAGGGTCCTGGTGAGACCACACCTGGAGTATTGTGTACAGTTTTGGTCTCCTAACCTAAGTAAGGAAGGATAGATACACTTGCCATAGAGGGAGTGCAACGAAGGTTGACCAGACTGATTCCTGGGATGGGGGGGATTGTCCTATGGGGAGAGATTGAGTAGACTAGACCTGTATTCTCTAGAGTTTAGAAGAATGAGAGGTGACCTTATTGAAACATACAAAATTCTTACAGGGCTTGACAGGGTAGATGCAGGGTGGCTGTATCCCCTGGCTAGGGAGTCTAGAACCAGGGGTCACAGTCTCAGGATAAGACGTCAGCTGTTTAGGACTGAGATGAGGAGAAATGTCTTCACTCAGAGGGTGATGAATCTTTGGAATTCTCTACCCTAGAGGGTTGTGGAGTTGAGGTCAAAGATCAGCCATGATCTTATTGAATGGTGGAGCATGCTTGAGGGGCTGCCTGGCCTACTATTTCTTATGTTCTTATGTCCTTATTTGTATCAAACTCCTCCATGTGTTTCTTTTACACAGATTAATGCCTCTGTTAAAATAGAGAAAGGAATTTAATATCAATACATTAAGGGCTGAATTTTCAGATGTCTAACACCTCAATTAGCGGCCAGAGGGGGCGCTAATGGGCGCGCAAGAGGTTATCGATCGGGTGCATAGCTTTTAGCACTCTAACTGGAAATTTATTAGCGGCTCACCATGGGTGCAAACCAGTAGCGCCTGGCTGCTGACTATCAGTGCGATCCTGACGTCATTCCACGGTTGCGTCCCGTCGGTAAATTATGTGCGGCCGCCTCATTTAGTGACCGCCAAGAACAAAGTCTGAAAAAACAGTCGGTCCACGCTTGAAGAGTTAACTGGTAGAAGGGATGAGAAAGTGCTTCCCTCGGAGGTCACAGTCAATGCGACATTTACACACGGCACAGTGGTGAGTCTCCGAGTTTGCAGCTGCAGAGAGACATACCAGTTGAGGTTGAGAAAAAGTTATTTCTAAAACTTTGATGGGAACATTACTAGTTCGGCAGCATTGCATTCTACATGCTCTAGCAAGGCATCGTGAAGAGAGAAGGAGTGTTGGCCATGTCGGCAGCCAAAGGAGAAGAGGCGGAGGCCTTAACCCCCACTGCTTTACCGGCAGCAACGTTCATACCTGGACCTGTCCGAGCAGCAGTGTCAGAAGGCTGCGCTTTCGAAAGGAGGTAGATACAGAGCATGCCATCTCCTGCAGGCAGACCTGCAGCCTCTCATCGGCACCAGGACTGCGTGGCCCGTCGCAGTGAAGGTCACTGGCACTCACCTTCTATGCCTCCGGCTACCTCCAGACTGCATCAGGGGATATATGCAACGTCTCTGAATCCACAGCACATCGCTGCATCCGCGACGTCACACAGGCTCTCTGCAGATGCAGAATGGACTTCATTACCTTCCCGATGACCAGGGAGAAACAGGATGAGGGCGCAAGTGGGTTTGCCCAGAGAGCGGGCTCCCCGAGGGTGCAAGGAGCAATTGACTGCATGCACGTGGCCTTGTGAGCACCATTCCACAATGTAGAGGTTTTCAGAAACAGAAAGGGGTACCATTCCCTAAATGTGCAGCTGGTGTGCGACCACATGCAGTGCATCCTCACAGTCAATGCTCGCTATTCTGGAAGTGCTCATGATGCCTTTATCCTACGGGAGAGCACTGTGCCTCGACTGTTTCAGCCGAGGCTGGCTGCTCGGGGACAAAGGGCACGGCCTGGCCACCTGGCTAATGACCCCCCCCTCTCCAACCCCACCACACAGAGCTGGAGGAACGCTATGAGAGCCACGCACCACCCACAACATTATCGAACAGACAATAGGGCTGCTGAAACAGCGATTCCGATGCCTGGACCGCTCTAGAGGCAGGCTTCAATACTCCCCTAAACAGAGCGCACTATTCATTGTGGTGTGCTGCATCATGAGGGCCCAGGCCTTGCCAGTGGGGATTGCAGGCCCACCTCAGGAGGACAAGGAGGGGGAGGAGGAACAGGAGCCTGCCAACACCCCAAATGTCCAGCAAGACGACGAGGACCAGCAACAGCCACAAAGGAAACAGCCTGCCAATGTTGGCGGCGCCATGACTATTCAGCGGTGGCTCATAAGGGAACGCTTCGCTTAAATGGAGGGAGCTGAGGGATGCAGCTAATAATGACCGCGCATTGTGCCACGATCAGGCCACATCTCCATCACAACTGAACAGTCAGACACCAGAGGCTGAAAGAAAGGGTTCAACATAACATTCTATTTAAAAAAAACATCTCTCAAACAACCCCAAACCCCGCCCACCTCAAAGAAAACAAAATCGGGCACCCGCCCCTTCAAATAATGCAACAGATGAATAACATTTATACCTTTTCTACATTGGACACACCTTTCATCGGTGGGTCTTGCGTAGACATTTCCCACCCCTATGCCTCACCCTCCTCCCTTGCCTACTGCTCCTCCTCAATGGGTCCTTAGTGCTTGCAACAAGACTGCTTGAGGGCTGCTGTGGACACAGGACAGATGACCTAGCACAACGCCCAGGACCAGCTGTGGGCCTGGAAGGCCCGGCTGCTGACAGCACCGCCTGAAAATGGGCAGCAGCAGTGTGGGATGGCTGGGGTCCAGACTACGGCAGGTGCAATGGTGGAATGGCAATGTCGGGAGACTGACTGATGTCCTCCTGAGAGACGACATCACATTCCATCTTGACCCACGGCCAGCCACTCTCTCGGGGCAGGGCCTCAGCATCTGGAGCAATCTGGTGGAGCACAGATTGCTGGCCTACTTCGGCACCGTAACCTCCCCTTTGGACTGATGGGGACCCCAGACACGATGGCAGCAGTTAGTGCTTGCGTGGCATCAATTTGACCCTGCATCAAAGCACAAAGCGCATTGATGCCAGCATGCACTGACAACATGACAATGCAGCTGTAGCATGGTCTCGGCCTGCTCACTCAATGACTACTGCCACTTTAGCCATGGCCCACGCCATCATGTCTTGGACCCCATGGTCACTTGTAGCCTCCATCATCCGTTGCAATCGACCAAGGATGGGCTCGATGGGCCGCCAAAATGCAAATGCCAATGTTGAGGTGGCCTCCTCCACATTCAAAGCAAGTGCAGGATCCTCGCCAATGCACCCATGAGCTCGCGGTGCATCTGCACTGACTACCTGGATTATAGCCTCCAAGTCCAGATCTTCATCTGCCTGTCTGTGAGCAAGACTCATTTACCCTCTGGAGAGCTGGATCTCTGAGCTTCCCCTCGCGCTGGGTGTTGCTGCAGGCCACCGGGGGGGTCCAGAGCCTCAGGTTCAGCCAACCCCGGGAAAACGGCCTCTTCCACCGAGGTGCTCTCCCCACTCAATGCAAATGTGGACGTCTCGTCCTGTCCCGGCACACTGCTCTCCACCTCCTCCTTCTCCTCCCTGTCACCTGAAGATGCAGGCTGACGGGCAGGCTGGCTCTCTTCTGGCTCATCATCTGTAAGCACAAAGCAACAGAAGTGCGGTTATCAGCTGGGGAGGGGGGGGTAGGAAGGCATGAAAGAGGGGGCATTATTATTTTGGTTGCAACATCTTGCAAGGCATGCGGCCTCAAGGCTAAGGGGACTCACACAAAACGGCCATCTCATTCACATACCGTCACTGTCGAGCGGGGGCTCTGCCTCCCCACCCTCCATCACAGATTGCGCGCGAGTTTGACCTGCAATGACAAAAGCAAAAAGCTGCTGTGCCACATGTGTCTGCAGTAGGGTACTCGCAAGTAATATGCCGAAGTGTGCATGTCTGCATTTCATCCTGCGTGGCATTGCACCGTGGATGTGTGAACAGTGGGTCTGGGGCACAAGCAACCAGCAGTAAGTATGATGCACAGGACTGCGACCGCATATGAAGAATTGAAAGGTGCTGGTAGGTGGGCTCAGGCTGAGTAAGGAGCCAGAAAGTGAGAGATACTTGGATGGCCAGGGCATGTCGGGTGAGGCGATGGAGAGGTCTCAGGCTGGCTTCAGGAAGGAGGAGCATAGCCTGGCAGACATAGAGAAGGGGTAGGCACTGCAAAATCTTTACATTGTGTGAGACAGTGAGGTTCACATGAAAGCATTGGACGGTGAATGAAAAGGGTACTCACGCTGACGACCGTAGTAAGGCCGTTGAATTTATTGCCACATTGGGTCTCTGTTGTGGGCACCGTGCTCTGGGTTGTAACGTGCTCAGCCACCTCCCTCCAGAGCCTTGTCAAATTCAGAGGCGCTGGCATGCCTCCCCCTCTAGGCTGGAGGGCATTCCAGCGACTCTCCAGTGCCTCCAGCAAGGCATCCAGGGTGGTGGGCGAGAAGCGGGTAGATAGCTGGCGTCCTCCTCGTTCCTTCATTTTCGCGCTCTGAAGACCCTGTGGAGCTGGAACTGCGCATGCGCAAACTTGATTGGCCGTGCCTTTAAGACTCGGCTGTTCCTGGTGTCTGAGTCGGAGTTCCGCACATGTGCATTGGGTCTGCCAAATCTAGCGACCAAACTTTCATTATCACCTGACCCCCCCTCCCCCTCCCCCCCCCCCGCAGCTGTAGTGTGCAACAACTGATTTAGCACCCCTGTCAGTTCTTCGACCAGATCTGACCAATTTCTCAGCGGAGGGCGCAAACTTTTATAAGGCCCAACTGAGGCGCGACCGAATTTCTCCCCCTAAGTGTCTGTACAATAATGTTGTTCAGTGTAATCTACAAATTATTTTAGTCTTTTATTAAAGGAACAATTTGCCCACTGCACTTTCTAAAAACAAGCTAGGCAAGGGAGCGAGAGTGAAGTCCGGGCTGCAGTGGGTCAAACAGCTGGAGTGGAACTGCAGTGGTGCAGAGGCTGGAATAGTGGGAGGCCTGGAGTCAAGGTAGACAAAAGGGCTGAAGAAAGGATCATATTGGGAGAGCAGAGGAGATTATTCAGGGAATTTAGCTTGGGCTTCCAGGTCAGGACGGTGGACAGGAGGGTGCAGTAGGAGTAGAAGCTGCTGCAGAGTAGGAGTGAGTGAGTGGTGATGCCCAGAGCCTGGATTCTGGGAGTTGTAGTCTGGTTGCTTGATTATATAATCAATTATTATCATCTCCTTCTAATTGTACTCTTTGTGTCTGCGTTGTTTTGGAGGCTGGGCAACACAATGGCCCATGATGGACAATTGGCTCAAACTATTAGCCTCCGCTGGGTGGGCTGAGCTGGGCTGGTAGGACAGGTAAGGGTGTACATGGGGCTGGCAATGTTGGTGAGGTCCAGTCAGGTCTGTTGGAATGTGTGAGGATGGCACAAGTTCTTAGAGTGACTGGAAAATGGGACGGATAAGCTTATGAGCTAACTTTCGGAATTGCTGAATTTTTATTGTTTTTGTTATAAATTTTATTTTTAGGGATATGTAGTGAGGTGGGTGGCGAGTTGTTTTGGTAATATATCAAGAGGAACGTTGTTGATTGAGTAGATTTTTGTTTGAATTATAATTAGCTAGGGTTTGTTTGCTGATTAGAAAGAAATGTATGTGACTGCTTGCTATGCAATGTGTTCTTTGGAAAAATCGAATCACTCTCATTGGCTGATGCATAGTAGCAAAATTCTATAATAAAACTTTGCAAAAATGTTCTGATTATAAGACAGCAGTATTTACTCTGCTATAAGCCAAATGTTTTTTGTAATATAATTGTAGAAAATAACCAATTGAAAAGGAGAAAAGCAGAGACCGAAACACTTTACCCATAAAGAAGAAAATTGGCCAATGTCTCGGCAGCTCCACGAAATCACAAAATAGATGGCATACTCAATGTACAAGACATGCACAAAAAATGTTATCGTACAGATTTAACTGCATCTAAGGTGCACTTGCCCACTGCATTGTATTCTCAAAAGCATGGCATTATCACAGCCAGTGCTGTGTAGCAGTGCTGTAAAACTCTCCAGAAATGTTTGGCTCATAACAGAACCAATTTTGTTTCTATGGTCCAAAGATCTCTGGAAAGTTTTATCGTAAAGTTGTAGCGTTTAATAGCAGTGCCACATCAGCCAATTACACTGGTTTCATCTTTCCCAGAAGGCACTGAATAACAGGAAGCAGTCATAGATCCCTGGTGGTGGAAGATGCCAGGGACAAGATTGGTTTCTGGGCAACATGGAATCCAGAATATTTGGCAGAGGATCCTGCTTGTTAATAAAATATTTCTAATTCTAAAAAGGGTGGAATCTCCTTTTACAGATGTTCAGCTTCTTGGGACTGCATGGTTTCAGATGTGATTTAAAATTAATATCCAAGTTATTGTATTTACTGTTTATATTTAAAATCTTGGTGGCTATTTGAATGTTTTTTTATCTGGATTAAGACGAACTCCTCTAAAGGGAGCAGAATTATTCTCAGCAGCTAATCTTAGCGGTTTTTTTCGACTAAAAGATCCTTCTTTTTCCAAACCTCAACATCATTGCAATATTAAGCTGTCAACAGTGGGAGGAGAAATAGCAGAAATACAACAACTTGCATTTGTATAGCGCCTTTAATATACTAAATGGTCCCAAGGTGCTGCACAGAAGTGATATCAGACAAAATTTGACACCGAGCCACATCAGGAAATATTGGTACAGGTATATTTTAAGGAGCGTCTTAAAGGTGGAGTGAGGTTTAGGGAGGGAATTCCAGAGTTTAGGGCTTAAACAGCTAAAGGCTGTCAATGGTGGGGCAAAAGAAATCGGGGAGGTACGAGAGGCCAGAATTGGATGAATGCAGAAATCTCGGAGAGGTGTAGGACTGGAGAAGGTTACAGAGTTAGATGGTAGAATAAGCAAACCCCCTTGGGTTTTAGTGATGAATACGCCACCTAATGTGGTACAGAGCTGGCCAGGACAGGGTAAATCAAAAATAGTCACGGTTCCCACTCCTGGCAACTATCCAGTAGCTCATATTGTAAAGTGCAAGTGTGGACATTGGATGGGGACAGTATTGCGCCCATTTGTAATGCCTCTCACACCATCAAATTGGCTGCTGGAACTCAATCTGCAAAAGGACATAGACAGGTTAAGTGAGTGGGCAAAAATTTGGCAGATGGAGTATAATGTTGGAAAGTATGAGGTCATGCACTTCGGCAGCAAAAAATCAAAGAGCAAGTTATTATTTAAATGAAGAAAGATTGCAAAGTGCTGCAGGATAGCAGGACCTGGGGATACTTGTGCATGAAACACAAAATGATAGTATGCAGCTACAGCAAGTGATCAGGAAGGCAAATGGAATCTTGGCCTTTATTGCAAAGGGAATGGAGTATAAAAGCAGAAAAGTCTTGCTACAGCTATACAGGGTATTGGTGAGGCCACACCTGGAATACTGCGTGCAGTTTTGGTTTCCATATTTACGAAAGGATATACTTGCTTTGGAGGCAGTTCAGAGAAGGTTCACTAGGTTGATTCCGGAGATGAGGGAGTCGACTTATGAGGAAAGGTTGAGTAGGTTGGGCTTCTACTCATTGGAATTCAGAAGAATGAGAGGTAATCTTATCGAAACGCATAAGATTATGAGGGGGCTTGACAAGGTGGATGCAGAGAGGATGTTTCCCCTGATGGGGGAGACTAGAACTAGAGGGCATAATAGAATAAGGGGCCGCCCATTTAAAACAGAGATGAGGAGAAATCTCTTCTCACAGAGGGTTGTAAATCTGTGGAATTCGCTGTCCCAGAGAGCTGTGGAAGCTGGGACATTGAATAAATTTAAGACAGAAATAGACAGTTTCTTAACCGATAAGGGGATAAGAGGTTATGGGGAGCAGGCAGGGAAGTGGAGCTGAGTCCATGATTGGATCAGCCATGATCGTATTAAATTGTGGAACAGGCTCAAGGGGCCGTATGGCCTACTCCTGCTCCTAATTCTTATGTTCTTATGTTAATGTCTAGGCCTACACATGGTCACTTGGGTAAGGTACCAGAGAGTTGCTAGTGTCTAAGGAACCATAGACCCAGCAAAAGTGAACATCAGCGTTCAGTAAAGAAGGGCAAAAAATCGGGGAAGAAAATAATTGAAGCAAAGATCAGACAGTGAAACAGACCAAATGACATGTGCCATGTTGCAGCATAGTAAATTACATCATCATAACAAACAGCAAAGTTATACCAATGACTTTTATTGTTAATGGTGCCTCTTTTTAATAATCTGACAGTCTCCTGTCGCATAAGAGTGCCAATAACAACAGCAATTGCAAAAATGCTTACATCTAAATAGATATGTAATGCCAAAGGAAAGAAAGGACTAAACAAAGTCTCTTACTCATGCTTTTACCTGTTATTTGTAGGTATATCAGCTGGTCTGTTTGGAACTAATGATAATGAAGCTGGAAATGAGTTCACGCTACCTAACCACGCCCAGACTGAGGATGTGCAAGAGTTTACACAGAAGTGGCAGGTAAAATATTGATTCCAGTACACTGGAGGAGGGAGGAGGTTACTGTCACTGAATGCTTTCTAATAACAAACTACAATTCTTATGAAATACAGATCTGAGACACTTCCACAGCCAATGATGGACTTGTGTTTATTAATATTAATGTGAAAAACTGAGAAGATGCTTATTGTCAAAGTGAATTTAATATTGAAGGTGTTGAGATAAAGGGGTTGTCATATGAAGGAAGGTTGAGCAGGTTGGGCCTATACTCTTAGAGTTTAGAAGAATGAGGGGTGATCTTATTGAAACATATAAGATTCTGAGGGGGCATGACATGGTAGATGCAGAGAGGATGTTTCCCCTCATGGGGGAATCTAGAACCAGGGGGCATAGTTTCAGAATAAGGAGTCACCCATTTAAGACAGAAATGAGGAGGAATTTCTTCTCTGAGGGTCGTGAATCTTTGGAATTCTCTACCACAGGGTGCTGTGGAAGCTGGGTCATTGAATATATTTAAGGTGGAGCTAGAAATATTTTTGAATGATAAGGAAGTCAAGAGTTATGGGGAGCGGGTAGGGAAGTGGAGTTGAGGCCAGGATTAGATCAGCCGTGATCTTATTGAATGGCGGAGCAGGCTCAAGGGACAAAATGGCCTACTCCTGCTCCTATTTCTTATGTTCTTATGTTCTATTGTGCTCAAGTCGAATAAATATTAATTTTTAAGATAAAATATAAATGATCGTGTTCAAAAGTATATTAGAATAAGCATGTTGTGCAAAGACAAAGACCTATATTCAGATTTTACAAATATTCATAATTTTCCGACCTAAGCTCGTGTCATTCTTACATTAATAACTCAGTTGAGAGCCATTTAACTTACTAGAGTGTTGACTACAGCCATGATATTAAACCCGGAATGAAACATGTTACTGCACAGTATTGATGACAGCTCAATGAATTATTGATGCTTCAACTGAAACCATCTGGTTTACAGTGATGGCCAAATGGATCGGAAATTTTCTATTTATATTATGTAATATTCCCAACTATGCTCTAACATATATACAGGTGCAGCATCGAGAATCCGGTACCCTTGGTCACCGGGTCCGGATTCCGGGCTTTTCTGGAATTTCGATCGTCTTTCTGACATCACAAATCCAGAAACACCCGAGCCCAGATTCCAAAGATTTCCAGATTTCGGAAGCGGGGGAGGGACGCTGAGGAGAGAGGATCGGGGCCCTGCCATGGAGGAGATGTGCGGGAGGGCCCTGCCCAGTGAAGGTGCTGTTCGGGCGGGCCCCGCCATGGAGGAGCGGGCCCCGCTGCCGAGGAGGTATTCGGGTGGGCCAACAGCAAGGCCCCGTGGTAACGGCAGCAGCGGTGAGGTGCGGGCAAGTGGAGGCAAGGCCTGAGGTCGGCAGAATCGGCGAGTCCGGATTCCAGAACATTTTACGGATTCCGGACGACCCTGCCGCTAATCGGTCCAGATTCCGGATTCTGGAACTCCGGATTTTCAACGCTGCACCTGTATAGAATTTTCAAAGCACACTAGTAGATTACACTAAATGTATCTGTTATTTTTTTATTTTATTAAGTATCGTGGGATCCGTGGGCTGTTTGGTTCCACGTACACGAACCATTTTCCAGGCTGTTTTTTTTTTTGCCCCTGCAGTGCCTGAAGGGAGATATTTTCCTCAGCAATCTTTAGAGTCTTAGGGCCAATTTTTAACTCTTGGCGGGAATGCATCGGGAGCAGACGACAATCCCGCATGGGAGTGTGAGTCGGAGGCCAATCAGATTTTAATTGCCGGGCCTCAGTTGAATCCTGCTAGTCAACTGTTGGAGCTTGGCTGGTGTAATGTATTTGCTTCATGGGTTCTTTGCTGAAGAATTCATAGCAACACATTGCTATTAAGAACTAGTTGGTCTATTAGCAAAGGTTTAACAATCACACAATACATTACCAGTTCATCCACCAGGTTCACAACTACCTGCCTCATCGTGGACACCCTGAACCCAACTGGTTGGGGTTTTATTGAGTCTTGTGAACATCACATGACTGGCTTAAGCCACTCACAATTCAACAGCTCTACTGCCTTTGAGCATACTCACAGCTGCATACATTACAACGGGAAGCTCATTTGCTCTATTTTAACTGCTCACCAATACCTTTCCTGCTGATTAAAGACATTTAAAATTCCCCGTTTAGAATTTTACAGTGGCATCTGGTGCATTGTGCCTGTGCCAGCTCTGTGATAGGCTATCCATTTAGTCCCACCTCCTTGCCCTTTTCCCCATTCCTTTTATTTTTCTTTTTGAAATGTTTATCCATTCTTTCCTTTAAATCTATTATAGATTCTCACACCACTGTTCTTGATAACGCTATTACATTTCAGGATGTTCTGACCATTATTCCATGGGAAAAATTTAAAAATGTGAGTTAGATTTAAAGTTGGGTTTATTTCTAAAATGGTATTCTTACAAGGCTAAAAAGGCTCCTGGATAAAAGCTGGTTAATATGGAAGTTGTATCCCCCAAGACTAAAAATAAGCAGTTCATTAGTTTGTCTAGATAACTGGAAAAAGGCCTCCCACTCAATTCTGGAAAATTCTGTGATCTCTATCTGAAGAAAGTAATAAAAAGGGAGAGCTAGATAGAGAAAGAGAATCTTTGGATGCTATGCAGGCTCAGTAAAAGGTTCAGGAGACGAATGGGAGGAGGTTTTCTGTTTGTTAATTAAAATAACTCATGAAAGTGGGTTAGTGTAGTATATATATTTTTATATTATTACATAAAGATTAGTTTTAACAATTGAACGAAGCAAATCTGATCATAACTGTTGTTTTGTATGTTAACTTTAGCAATCCAATCAGGCCATGCCTTGCCTAATGATAGCTTATTACCTCTTTGAAGAGATGTGAGAAATAGATGTGAGCAAGATATGAATCTCCAGATCACTGTGGGATGTTATTGATACACTTCCAAGTTAAGCTGATGTATAAGCAGATACAGGGTTATGTGAGTCAACTCCCATAAAAATAAGATGCTTCAACCGCTGAAGGAAGTGACTGACATCACTGAAGCCAAGAAGGTGGGTGGGGGGGGGGGGAAATTGCCCTGCACCTCGATTGGGGGTGGTAACTGTCTGGGGCCGGGACTCTGGGACTTTCTGCACTTGGTGAATTCGGCTTACCGCCCCTCAAAGGAAGAGGAGCACAATCTTGCGCGCTCCACTTCCTCTGGGAACGGTTACTGGGGCGGTGAGGGAAGCACTACTTCGATGCTCTATGTAGCGCTGACGTGCTTCAATGTTCCTCCATTCGCTTAAAGGGGAGGGCTGTTGCGCACTCTGCAAGGTCTCTGATAGCCTCCACAGGACCACCAGGGCAGGGGCAGCGTGCGACCAGGCCTGCAGCCCAGCACCCAAAACGGAGTGCCGGATCATGCTAGGGCTGCCATCGTTGAGACGACCCAAGAGTTGGCAACCAAACAATGATGGCGATCCGGGGCACTGGCGCCCTCCTTTTTAAGAAGCGCCCCAAGAGCAGATGTCAACCAGCCCCACGGGCTGCGGAGCAATTTCCCCCACGTTAAGGGGTCGGCGTGGGGCGCCATGCACGTCAATGACATCATCACCTGTTGCGCGGTGGCCTGGGTGCTAACCGCGGGGGCGCAGCGCTGCCATGGCAGTACCTCTGCAAACTCTCTTAGTGCCCCCTGGAGGCGCTAACGGGGCTTTAAAAAGCAGCAATTTCACCCCCTGATTTCATAACGAAGTGCATTCCATGTGCTAATAAACTCAATGTAAAAAATAAATTTTCATACCATCTCTCCTTTGGTCTTTCAGTAATGATGTTAAAGATATGCCTTCTTATCACTGATTCATCAATCAGTAGAAATAGTTTTCCTTATTTACCTTTTCAAAGCCCTTCACAATTTTGAATGCTTTGTTTTAAACTTGGTCATCTTAGCCAGAATCTGCATATCTCTTAATCGTACTATTCACTCCGTGTCAGAATCTCCTACTGCCTGCTCCCTGTTTGCCTACCTGTAACTCATTCCAGTCCAATGGCATAGTCTCTGTAAATACAGAACCAAGCCCCTGTAAGGACTTCTGCTCCACTGTGAAGGTTCAGGAAGACCAATGCTTGCCTCAGTTTATGACTAGGAGAGCAAAGAGTTCTACTTTTGAATAACTCTATCAAAATCTAAGCAATGCTTACAGCAGGGATAACCTGGCCTTTATCCTATCTTCACTCGAGAAGAAAGCAAACTGGCAGAGGGTACATTGTGAAGAAGCGGAGAAGGGTTGCACACAATTTGAGGTACAATTTGGGGTGTAAAAATTATTTTCAGATTAATTTTAGTTGCTATTTCTGTTGATGCAGCAGGTTGATTTTTGTCACATAGTTAATGCTCAGTTACGTAGAATTATCTAGAATGTACAGCACAGAAAAGGCCATTTGGCCTGACTGGCCCATGCCGGTCTTTATGCTCCGCACAAGCCTCCTCGCACCCATTGAATGTGATCCTACGCAAAGATTATTTGGACAAGTACCAAGCCTATTTTAGCTTCTTTTCAATCCACCCACACAAACATGAAAAGTGAAGCAGGCAATCAAAAAAAAATAATGATCTACAATTTCATCATCATCATCATCATAGGCAGTCCCTCGGAATCAAGGAAGACTTGCTTCCACTCTTAGAATGAGTCCTTAGGTAGCTGAACAGTCTAATACGAGAACCACAGACCCTGCCACTGGTGGGACAGACAGTCGTTGAGGGTGGGATAGGTTTGCCACGCGTTCCTTCCGCTGCCTGCACTTGTTTTCTGCATGCACTCGGCGATGAGACTCGAGGCATTCAGCGTCCTCCTGGATTTAGGATTAGGGTGGTCTATTGCCAGGGACTCCCAGGTGTTGGTGGGGATGCCACACTTTATATCAGGAAGGCTTTGAGGGTGTCTTTGTAACATTTCCTCTGTCCACCCTTGGCTCGTTTGCCATGAAGGAGTTCCAAGTAGAGCCTTGCTTTGGGAGTCTCGTGTCTGGCATGCAGACAATGTGGCCTGCCCAGCAGAGCTAACCAAGTGTGGTCAGTACTTCAATGCTGGGGATGTTGGCCTGGTCGAGGACGCTAATGTTGGTGCATCTGTCCTCCCAGGGGATTTGGATCATTGATGGCATTTCTCCAGCGACTTGAGGTGTCTACTGTACATGGTCCATGCTTCTGAGCCATACAGGAGGGCGGGTATTACTACAGACAAGTAGACCATGAGCTTGGTGATAGGTTTGAGGGCCTGGTCTTCGAACACTCTTTTCCTCAGGCGGCCGAAGGCTGTGCTGGCGCACTGGAGGCGGTGTTGAATCTCCTCATCAATGTCTGCTTTTGTTGATAAGAGGTATGGGAAATGGTCCACGTTGTCCAGGGCCATGCCGTTGATCTTGATGACTGGGGAGCTGTGCTGTGCAGTGAGGACAGGCTGGTGGAGGACCTTTGTCTTATGGATGTTTAGCATAAGGCCCATGCTTTCATATGCTTCAGTAAATATGTTGACTATATCCTGGAGTTCAGGCTCTTAATGTGCGCAGACGCAGGCATCGTCCGCGTACTGTAGCTCGACGACAGAGGTTGGGGTGGTCTTGGACCTGGCCTGGAGGCAGCAACGGTTAAACAGCTTCTCACTGGTTCTGTAGTTTAGTTCCACTCCAGCGGGGAGCTTGTTGATTGTGAGGTGGAGCATGGCAGCGAGGAAGATTGAGAAGAGGGTTGGAGCGATGACGCAGCCCTGTTTGACCCCGGTCCGGATGTGGATTGGGTCTGTAATGGATCCGTTGGTAAGGATCACGGCCTACATGTCGTTGTGGAGCAGGCGAAGGATGTTGATGAACTTCTGGGGGCATCTGAAACGGAGGAGGTCACTCCATAGACCCTCGCAGTTGATAGTGTCAAAGGCCTTTGTAAGGTCAAAGAAGGCCATGTATAAGGGCTGGCGCTGTTCCCTGCATTTTCCCTGCAGCTGTCGAGCTGCAAAAATCATGTCCGTTGTGCCCCGTAGGGGACGAAATCCGCACTGTGACTCCGGGAGGAGCTCCTTGGCCACAGGGAGAAGACGGTTGAGGAGGACTCTAGCGACAACTTTCCCAGTGGCTGATAGCAGGGAGATTCCTCTGTAGTTGCCGCAGTCGGACCTGTCCCTTTTTTAAAAGATGGTCATGATCGCTGCATCTCTCAGATCTCCCGGCATGCTCTCCTCCCTCCAGATGAGTGAGATGAGGTCATGTATCCGCGCCAACAGTGCCTCTCCACCATACTTTATTCCATCCGCTCCCATAGCCTCGTTGTTCTTGAGCTGTCTTGAGGCTTTTCCTACCTTGTGCAACGTTGGAGTTTCACTGAGGTGGTGGCGGGGTCGCATGCTACGGGATGGAGTCGAGAACACTCAAGTCAAAGGTAGAGTCTCGCTTGAGGAGATCTTTGAAGTGCTCCTTCCAGTGGGCCCTGACTACCTCGGTGTCCTTGATGAGTGTTTCCCCATTCTTGGCCAGCAGTGGGCTGGGGCCTTGGCAGTTTGGACCGCAGGTGGCCTTGACTGCGATGAAGAAAATTCTTAAACAAAAGTCTTTATGTATTAATGTTCAACTGTTGGCGTTCCAGAGAGAATAAAACTGTTGATGCTGATTTTGTATTGTAATTACAATGAAACAGTCTGCACTTCAGAAAGCCTAGCAATTTTGCTTAGGTATTCAATTTCACTATTAACAATGCATTGAATCATTTCCAATTACTGGAGCTGTTTACTGGTTTGGTAGCTCTACTTGTCTGCAGACAACTGAACACCAGAAATAAAATCAGAAAATGCTGCAAATGCATCAAGCCAGTTTGCATCAGAAAGGAAAAGCTGGTCCAAATCCAAAACATTAACCTTTCATTAAAATGCACTGGGTCCGAATATTGTGTTGTCCAATGGAAATAGTTGACCAGCCACAGGGGATAGCATTTTAGACACAAGCACTACTTTTAGTAGAAAATGCCTTACACTCAATACAAATAAATGTACTTCATATGTGTATTTACTGAACAAACATCTACCACGATGCAGTGCAAAATTTAGCTGTCTTTCTCTTTCACTAAAGTTTGGAATTCTGGCATCAATCGGACACAGCACATCTTGATGCAGCTTCTAGGGTTTTGTCCAGCAGTGAGTAAAATGGAATGATTAAATCCATTATGTGCCACATTTTTCAATTAACCTTTAATTAAAAATATTCAGTGCTTAAGAAGTTATAAGAATGATTAATCATGTTGCCCCCATAACGAGTTCAAAGATGCTGAATAAATTACTGAGTGTGACAATTGTTTGACCAAAAAGAGGCTCCATCAGTACAAATAAAAATACATTTGGTTAGGTCCTTTGTAGCAATGGCTCTGTTCTGGAATTGTAAAGTATTATTGTGTTTTATGTGTTGGTGTTCCTCACTTTATAGTATGTGGTAAAAGAGGACTAAACCTACTGATTAAAACTGCAAAGTGATTTAAGGTGATGTATTTCTTCTTTGCATAAAATTGAGACATTCAGAGAGAAATGGTTATTTGAAAGAGATTGGAGGTGATTTTAATTGCCAGCTGCCTGTCTATATAAGAACATAAGAACTAGGAGCAGGATGTAGGCCATTTGTCTCCTCCACTTCATTGCCTGTTCCCCATAACTCTTGCTTCCCTTATCGTTCAAAAATCTATCTATTTCCACCTTAAATATATTTAATGACCCAGCCTCTACAGCTCTATGGGTAGAGAATTCCAAAGATTCACAACCCTCTGAGAAAAGAAATTCCTCCTTATCTCCATTTTAAATGGGCAACCCCTTATTCTGAAACAATGCCCCCTAGTTCTAGATTCTCCCACAGGGGAAACATCCTCTCTGCATCTACTCTGTCGAGCCCCCTCATAATCTTATACATTTCAATAAGATCACCTCTCATTCTTCTTAACTTCACTGAGTATAGGCCCAACCTGCTCAACCTTTCTTCATAAGACAACCCCTTCATCTCGGGAATCAACCTAGTGAACCTTCTCTGGACTGCCTCCAATGCAATCCTTCCTTAAATAAGGAGACCAAAACTGTATGCAGTACTCCAAGTGTGGTCTCACCAACAGTTGTAGCAGGACTTCCCTACTTTGATACTCCATCCCCCTTGCAATAAAGGTCAACATTCCATTTGCCTTCCTGATTACTCGCTGTACCTGCATGCTAACTTTTTGTGTTTCATGTACAAGGACCCCCCAGATCCCATGGCACTGTAGCATTTTGTAATCACTCTCCATTTAAATTATAATTTGTGTTTTTATTACTCCTACGAAAATGGATAACCTCACATTTTCCCATATTATACTCCAGCTGCCAAATTTTTGCCCACTCGCTTAGCTTGTCTATATCCTTTTGCAGATCAGATGTTTCTCACCTGAAAGATTTGTTGTTCTGGCTGTTAACTCTAAGTGTAAAACGAAGGATTTAAAAAAAAATGCATTCTCTTTTTAACTTGCAGAAAACAACATTCCAAACCTTGCACTCAATCAGATCAGTTAAAGTTCAATGCGGAGGCAGATCTGGATGCATCGTGTCATAGAACACCTAGCCGGGAGCCTGGGCTGTTGATCTTCAGCTGGTCTCAATGCATCAGTTGCTGGCATCAAGATGCACATGCCACATGCACGTGATACACTGAACCAGTTCAATGCATTAGCAAGCCAGGGGATGAGGCAGTTGATCTGATGGCAGATGGAAGACCCATGAAAATGATGGCTCTATCCTGCTGCCAGATCTACTGAGGTCAGGCCATTGACCTTGAGAAGTGCCACTGGTGTCAAGAATGCTGTGCATTTACTCCAGTGAGGAATAAAAGCCTTCAAAAAGAGTACACAATGAGGTTAAACCTTCAGCCACTTGCAGTTCTTTCACTGGGTTTGTCACTGTGGAACTTGAAACCGTAGAACTGATATAAAGCTGTCTGGATGAGCAAACACATGTTGGTATTTATACTGTCGCACAGGATGAAAACACGCTGCAATTTCTACAACAGATCCATTCAAACAAATGTCACTTCCCTCGTGGTTTTGCAATCCATCAAATGCCCTTGCCTAGTTCTACATAACTAGCCTAGGCTAGCACAAGGGAAACTATTGTGCTAACAACAGTTTATCACAGAATGCAGTACCTGCTCCTGAGAATTTTGCAGGATTTCTTTGCAGTGAGTCACATCTTAAATGATGATGATATGATGATGAAATATCTTTCCTCTATTTTGAATAGATTGATGCACCGTGTCACACTACTGACAAGAAGGTTAAGCTGTCCTTTGGCAGTGCTTTTCAATATATCTGCAAAACTTTGTTCAAAGGCACTTATTCGCCACTGAGAAACTGTTTCAGAGTGGTAAGTCACTGTAAAACCGTGATAGCGGAAATACTCAGTTTTATGTATCTTGAGTCTTAATGGATGCCCTCATCTCTCATGAATAAACTGTACCTCATAATAAGTCATCAGAAAGTGATATAAATGTTAATGGTCCCAAATTTGCAGGGGCCACAATCTCGGCTACTACAGCAGGATTGCAGCTTGCCACTGTCTTCCACTGTCTGCAGGGTGCGTGGGAGAGCACCTTGTTTGCATAGGCCTAGGAGGTGCTCATACCATTATGGGTACATCTAGGATGTGCATCAACCTACACAGACTGGAAACTCTGGCAGGGAGAGAAAGGGTTGCTCAGTTCCTCCTCCCTTACCCCATGGGAGAAACAATATTTGTATCTCCAGGAGGGGGCAGGGTGGAATATAGATTTTTTTTTTAAATATCAGTTCCCCTGGAGTCCAGGCTGCTTCCCTGGCCTGGACCCCCTGTTGGGACTTAGTTGCTCCCTTCAGGAGGATGGTACACCTCATCTTACTGGCCTCCAACCTTATGCCGGGTTCCACTGAGCATTGGGAAAGGGTAGGCAGTCCCTTTGAGACTGGCTGAGGTTCTTCCCAGAAAGTGCCCCCTGAATACCTGTGGCAAATCCAGGTCCTGGACAATTTCCAGGGCATTTCACTGCAGACCTCAATGTGGTGAGGTATTGCAGGATTGTACTGCTTTTCTGGATCACAACAGTTTTGTGCGAATAAATATGCTGAGTATGTTGTACAACTCTGCTAACATCAATAAACCAAACACCTTGTAAATATAGGTGTACCATGAAGAATAGCCATAGTAAGCTTTTAAAATATATATATATCCACATATTAGGACTCATTCTGCAATGTCTATGGAAGGCCAGGCCTGGAGCAATAGAGACATTACTTCATTAACCACCCCACGAGAAGAGATTAAGAAATATAGTAGATATATAGTAAATCAGTCAAATGTCTGTCGGGGGGTAATCTTCTTTGAATGTACAGGGAAGAGTTAAGAGGAAGGTCACAACTGATACCTGCTGTTTCTCATTAGTGAGTAAGCGGATGTTGTTGAGCATACTCGTTGAAGGGCGATTAATCAGACATAGTTCGAACGCGCTGACATAATGGCGTTATGGTAGAAGGATGTAATTAAACACATGAAATATACAAACACTGCAGCTTCTTGAGGACTTTTTAATCTAGTTTTGCTGAGGCTAGCATTTGCAGTTAAGACAAACACTTTCAATCTCCTGAAGGAGTCCCTGGTATCTGATCTATAATGTTATAGTTGGTACCTAAATCTCATATACACTCCATTTAAGGGGCTCAATTTTCTCCCGTTATTTGTGCCATGTTTTTGGCGTGTGCCGCTTTTTTTTGGCGTAAATTAAAATATCCAAGTTTCCCCAAAGTTTCTGCACCAGCGTAACTCAGTTAGTTACGATTTTTTTTAGCTTAGTTTTTTTTTTGCGTCAATGATTAATCATGTTGCCCCCATAACGAGTTCAAAGATTGTACCCACATTTCCTTGCGAGCACCTTTTGGAGGATTCCGAGATGTACAGGAACAGAAAAGGCTTCCACTCCGTTAATGTGCAGCTCGTGTGTGACGACATGCATTGCATCATGTCAGTTGATGCGAGAGTGCTATATCTGCCATGTTTCAGCAGCAGCAAGAAGGGAAGAGCCCCGACGCGTAACCCGGACAGAAACTGACCGGAATACAACATGTCGCACATTGCGATGCACAGCATAATAGAGGGGACCATTGGCAACTTGAAGCAGCGTTCCCGATGCCTGGACCATTCCGGAGCCTAATTGCAATGCTCCCCTGAGATTGTCGGTCAGTTCACTGTTGTGTGCTGCATGCAGCCTAACTTAGCCATCATGAGACAACAGCAGCTGGTAGTAGAAGACCCACCTGAGGTGAGAGTGGCTGATGACGAGGAGAAATATGGAGATGACGAGGAAGCCATGCAACTACCTGAACCCGGAGCACAACGGCGGAGGAGGCGGGCCATCATGCCCCTTTAACGATTGCTCGAGCCTTGTGCCAGCAGCTCATCTGACGGCTCAGTGGCAACTATTCCAAATGGAGAATGTTTACTGTTTGGACCTGTTCCATAATGTGTTGTGTTAATGGAACAAATGATGGAAATTATTCTTCTTTAGTTCAAAAAGTTGTGTTAATAATGGAACAAATAATGGAAACGATTGTTATAATTTAAAATATATTTTATTCAAAAGTTTAACACATGTTTATATTAACTTAACTTTAATAAAAATATTTTTGTATCAATTTTAAAGTTTTCAGTTAAGATCACTTTTAAACTTGTAAATTTACATGACTTACAAAAAACTTTTAATTTGAGAACAGTAACAACAATAATAACAACATTATGCAGTCCCTCAAAATCGAGGAAGACTTGCTTCCACTCTAAAAGTGAGTTCTCAGGTGACTGTACAGTCCAATATGGGAATTACAGTCTCTGTCACAGGTGGGACAGACAGTGGTTGAAGGAAAGGGTGGGTGGGGAGTCTGGTTTGCCGCACGCTCCTTCCTCTGTCTGTGTTTGGTTTCTGCATGCTCTCGGCGACGAGACTCGAGGTGCTAGCACCCTCGTGGATGCTCTTCCTCCGCTTTGGGCGGTCTTGGGCCAGGGATTCCCAGGTGCTGGTGGGGTTGTTGCACTTTGTCAAGGAGGCTTTGAAGATGTCCTTGAAACGTTTCCTCTGCCCACCTGGAGCTCATTTGCTGTGTCGGAGTTCCGAGTAGAGCGCTTGTTTTGGGAGTCTCGTGTCGGGCATGCGAACGATGTGGCCCGCCCAACGGAGCTGGTCGAGCGCGGTCAGTGCTTCGATGCTGGGGATGTTGGCCTGATCGAGAACACTGACGTTGGTGCCTCTATCCTCCCAGTGGATTTGCAGGATCTTGCGGAGGCAGCGCTGGTGGTATTTCTCCAACTATTTGAGGTATCTACTGTATATGGTCCACGTCTCTGAGCCATACAGGAGGCCGGGTATAACTATTGCCCTGTAGACCATAAGCTTGGTGCCAGATTTAAGGTCATGGTCTTCAAACACTTTCTTCCCCGGGTGACCGAAGGCTGCGTTGGCACGCTAACAACAACGACGACAGCAGCAAAGAAAGGCTGCACCCATCTCTCCTCCACCTTATTCGAATACCGCCCGCTGCGCTTGGTCTTGGTGACTTCACCCCTGCCCGCAGGCAGTGGTGCAGCGTTTCTTGGGTTAGTAGCTTATTCTTTCGTGCATCTCAGGTAAAGCGCACTTCTTGATGGGGGGGCGGGGCAGTGGTGGTGGGGGGGGGGGGCGGGGCAGGCGGTAATGTGGAAGGCTCGGCTTGGGCCTCTTCAGAGGCTGGTCTGGTGATTAGAGTGGAAGTGGCAGTTGATTCCGTCAATGGCCGCGGGGTCTGGGCGGGTTCTCTTATTCCAGCAGCTGCCTGCAACATTCCCTCCCTCACGTTCACCGATAGTCTCCACATGTGCCTGGACAGTGTTCCCATTTCTCGTGAGAGTGTTGTTACTTCTCTTGACTGTCCCACTGCCTCATTACCCACCCTACTGATGGTGTCCAGGAGTGATCGCTTAACGTCAAGCTCTCCACACTCATTGCCATCATCTGAACTACATCTGTTAGATCCTGCACCCCAGGACAGCACTCCTTCCCCTCCTCACCCTGGGTGTGGCTCGCTGCATCCCACTGGGACCCACAGACTCAGACGATGGGGCCCTGGGTGTGCCTCGCTGCACCACTGGGACCCGCAGCCTCGGACTGTGTGAAACACTCGTACCACTCAGGAAACGGTCTGGCACCTCAATGGGCGGCACCTGCACCTCCTCCAGAGTGAGTACAACCGTGAGGTCTTCATCCTCCCCCTCACCCTTCCCCCCCATGCTCTTGGTCTGGAAGGTGAGATTGGAAGATGTTGTCCTCTTCGGGCTCGTCCATGTCTGAATCATCTTCTGCATTGGCTCATCAGGGTTGACCTCAAGTTCTACAAAATATAACAGAACAGACAAATGGTTAGCAGCAGAGGAGGGGGCAGGGTGGGTGGCATATGTAGGCTAACACAGCGCAGGCAGCAGGCTCATTTGAAGGACCACGATAAATGACAGCACATTACATCAACCGAAGCATAGCTGACGGAGACATCCCCAGGAACCGAAGCATGGCTAGCCTGCGCAGTACTTAACATTTAGCAAAGCCAGACTGTGGAATTTGCAGGACTCCCTTGAGTGTGGCTCCAACTTGTGCAGTGATGGTTGCTTTTCTCCAGGCAGGACCCATCAAAGCAGTGACCCTGTCTTCCAAGTATGTCAGTGGATGCAGATTTGCCGGGCCTCCTCCTGTTCAAGTTCTCTCTCTTTTGTTGTGTGCCACCTTCCTCTGCAAAGATGAAAGTATTTTGGAGAGGGTGTCTTTCTGCTGGGTGGGACATACAGATGATGACATTTACAATTGCAATTCCAGTAAATAAATGAAAATATTACTTAAACTAACTACTTGACCAAGGTCCTGCCACTTTTTTTTGCACTGGCCTCCAGACCTCGGGGTGGTCACCATTGCACAGTAATCATCTGCAAGTTGGTTCCAGCGTTTCTTCATTTCTTTCGGTGAAACTTTTATGTGACCTCTGCTGGTGTCCAGCTCCTGCCATCTGGCCTCAATTACAGTAACCAGTGCCTCCACTTCCTCCTGTGAGAAATTCTTGGTCCTTGAGCCACGTTGCATATTGCAGCTTCGATTTTTCCACTGAGAATTAAATTTCTCACACAGCACTGAAATTCTCTCACACAACTGGCTCTTTAAAAATGTCTGAATGCAGACCGTGAGGTGTACTGGGCATGCACACCCATAGCAAGTCACGTAAAAAACGTCATTTTTTTCCCCCCGCGCATGTGCAGGAGGTGGGGCATCCGTTTTTCAGCGCAGACATTATGCTCCACCCACCAAAGCTAACGGACAGGCTGCGTGCCGCCAGTTTCAAAAATTAGAATGGGGAAATTTAGGGGTTTTTTTGAGTAGTCAGAGCCAAAAAAAACGGGCATAACTCTTGAAATATGCCAAAAAACGGCATTGGGGAAAATTGAGCCCATAGTGTTGTGTTTTATTATCTCATTATCTTGATTTAATAAAGAGTATTAACCAGACCTTTGAATGTTTCTTAGTCCTCAAACCTGTATTAGAGATAAAGGATATATGACAATATCCTATAATACCTCCACATAAGGGCAATAGAGATATGTGACAATATTTTATATAAACCCAAAACACCTTTGTTTTGTTCGCAATTAGAAAAAGTAAATGCTAATCACATACACCTGTGACACAGATTTTAATTTCTAACACCCATGAGACAAGCGAGAGAAAGACACATTCATTTTTTTCCTCATTCTAATTTGATTTCTGTTTTTATTAAAGTAAGTTGAATTTTGAAAGCAAAAAGAAGCTTCTTTGAGGAAACAGATTGGAAAGGAGGGTATGACAGTTAAGGGAGGAGGAACACTGGTTGAGGGTAAAGGGGCTTAAGCCTCCTGCACCTGCCCTTGGGAGAAGTGAATGGGAGTAAAAGGAGAAGTAAGAGTGAGGCGAATGATCGATGCTTTCTATATCAACAACAACTTGTATTTATATAACGCCTTTAATCACAGAAGCATTATAAAACAAAATTTGTCACCGAGCCACATTAGGAGATATTGGGGCAGGTGACCAAAAGCTTGATATAACAAGGTTTAGTTGTATTTTTACAAGTGAACATGAATATATAAACCAATCCTCGCAGATCTTATTTTATGATGAATATTTTAGTTATTAATGTATGCCTGCAAATTTTCATAATGTGACATTTGTGCTTTTCGGCCATGTTTTTAGGTAGATCCTGTTCCATTCTATGACATGTGCCTGAATGACATGTGTGAATCCTTGGATCTTCAGCCTGGCTGTAACCTCGCAGCTGCCTTTGTCCACTTGTGCAACAGGAATTTTGTCCCTCTGGAAATTCCATCACAGTGTGGTAAACTTGGCCAATTTTCATCCGATCAGTTGATAAAATGATAACGTCGAATCCCAGAAAACACTGTAATAACTGGGCCTTATTTTTGTTTATTTGAAAACTGACAAGCTGAGTAATAGCACTGCTATGTGTATAACAGCTTTGTACTTCACGGCTGTGACACCCAAGTTCACCTTACCAGTCTTTAAAGGAATCTTGCCCGTTATTGCCTGAATCCCAGGTACAGCATCTCACAGATTCTTACAAGGGGGGAATGAGTACATCAATAGACAGCTTGGCTTGCATCCAGCAGGGTAGTGATTGAGAGAAATAAGTAAATGCCTCTGTTCTCTTTGTCCATACCTGTCTCCTAAATACATAACACTTGATTCCTGGTAGCTAGTAATATACTCCAAACATCAAAAGCTAAATAATAAGGGATATATTTTCCTACTTGCACTGATTTTAGTGATAAAACTGATGGTTATGTTTCAAGGATAATCATAAAATTTTACAGCACAGAAGGAGGCCATTCGGCCCATCGTGTATGTGGCGGCTCTGTGAAAGAGCTCTCCAATTAGCCTTAGTCCACTGCACTTTCCCCATACCCCTGCACTTTTCTCCCTTTCAAGTATTCCCCTATGAAAGTTATTGTTGAACCTGCTTCCACTATCCTTTCAGGCAGTGCATTCCAGATCATCATAATTTGCTGCGTAAAAAAAATTCTCCTCATCTCACCTCTGGCTCTTTTGCCAATTACCTTCAACCTGTGTCCCCTGGTTATTGATCCTTCTGCCACAAGAAGCAATTTCTCCTTATTTACTCTAACAAAACCCTTTTTGATTTTGAACGCCACTGTCAAACCTTCCCTTAGCCTTCTCTGCTCCAAGGAGAACAATCGCAGATTCTTTGAGTCTTTCCATGTAACTGAAGTTCCTCATCCCTGGTACCATTCTAGTAAACTCCTCTGCACCCTCTCCAAGATCCTGGAGTTGGCAGGTTGGGAAGGTTGAGTTGGGTGATGCACCAGTCACAATGCAAGACAAGTGTCCGAAGGAGAGCTCAGAGTACTGAGACTTCCTGTGGGGCAGAAGAGGGAACATTAGCAAACAACGATACCTTTGTTACTCCATTACTTCTGTTATGACAATGGCTGATTGGAACAAAGACATTTAACAGAAAGAAGGAACTATTAATGTGACGCACAATCTAAGGCTTGCAGTTTCCTAGTTCATGACAAGAAGAGTCATCATATAAACACTCTGTCAAAACTGCTTTAGTTTGGTGAAATAATCATTTCAGACATTTTAAAGGGTTATTTTAATTTGTGTGATAGTTGCAACAAGTATTTCAGTGCAGCAATCAGCCGTGTAATTTGGGGCCCAAGTTTCGGCCCGCACCTAGAACGGCGCAGCCCTGACCTGGACGACCATTTTTCGCGCCACAAAGTGCGCCTAAAAAAATCTTACCTATTCTCCGGCTCCCTGCAGGTCCTCTGGAGCTGGGCGCGGCGCAGCACGAGCTGTGGGGGGCGGAGCCAGGTCCCTGCGCTGAAAACAGTGCCGGGACCTCTGCACATGCGCGCTACAGTGGGCGCGCATGTGCAGTAGCTCCAGGCGCCCAAAACTGTGGGAGAGGCCCGAAGCACACAGCTCCTAGCCCTGGCCGAATGGGCTCACTGGAGCTGTGTGGATAAGGCTGCACCTCCCACGCCCAGCTCCTGCTTCCTCCCGACCCGACTCGACTCCCGCTCTGCCCACCCCCCGGACCGGACCCGAATCCCCCCCGGACTGGACCCGACTGCCCCCCCACCCCGTCCCGACCGGACCTCTGCTCACCCCACCGACCCGCGCTCCCAACCGCCCCCCCCCCGGACACCGGACCCGACGCCACCTACCTGTAAATCCGGTGCTAAAAATAGGCCCAGCCCGAAGTCTTGGGCCCGGCCCGTTCAGCCTCCCTCTCCTTTCTCTCCTTTCTCCCTCCCTTCTCTCCCTCCTCTACCTCCCTCCCTTCTCTCCCTCCCTCCTCTCCCTTCTCTCCCTCCCTTCTCTCCCTTACTTCTCTCCCTCCCTCCTCTCCCTTCTCTCCCTCCCTCCCTTCTCTCCCCTCTCCCCCCTCCCTTCTCTCCCCTCTCCCCACCCCCCTCCCTTCTCTCCCCTCTCCCCCTCCCCTCCCCTCCCCTCCTCCCCTCTCCCCCCTCCCCACTCCCCTCTCTCCCCTCCCCTCCCTCACCTCTCCTCCCCCCTCCCCACTCCCCTCTCTCCCCTCCCCTCTTCTCCCCCTCTTCCCCCCCCTCTCCCCCTCCCCCCTCCCCCCTCCCCTCCCTTCTCACTGCCCCCCCCTCTCTCTCTCTCTCTCTCTCTCTCTCTCTCTCCCTCCTCCCCCTCCCCCTCCATCCCCTCCCCTCGCTGTCAGAAACACAGACACTGACAGACAGAGAGTGAGAGTCAACACACACAGACAGACAGAGAGATAGAGACACTGACAGAGACACACTGTGTGGGAGGGGTGGGGGGCTGTCCCAGCATGCTGTTGGAGGACTCCCGGAGCTGCAGTCGATAAGTAGAAAATGTTTTATTCATTGATTTTTTTTGTAAAATGTTTTTAATTAATTTTTTTTGATTGATTTATTGATATATTTATCATTTATTATTGATGATGGCTCTTTATTTGTAAAACTGAAGTGTTTAATGTTTGTAAACTTCCCTTTAAACCCCCCCCCCCCATTCCCTACGCCTGATTTGTAACCTACGCCTGATTTTCTAAGTGTAGACAAGGTTTTTCTGAGCGTACAAAAATGTACACTTACTCCATTCTAAGTTAGTTTGGAGTATGTTTTCACTGCCTAAACTTTCAAAACGGCCGTAAGTGGCCGGACATGCCCCCTTTTGGAAAAAAAAAATCTGTTCCAAACTGAAACTGTTCTAACTGACTAGAACTGGAGCAAACTAATTCCGAGAATTGCAATTTCTAAGATACTCCATTCTAAACCAGTTGCTCCAAAAAAAAACGAGCCACTCAGGCCAAAACTTGGCCCCTTGAGGACTCTCAAGTTATCAGTATCCACCAAAGGGATTCTACCCATTATGGCAGACAAGGCGTATTCTGCATTCAATTATTTTTTTTCCTCTTACAGTGGCTGGCAAGGAGCGTGACAAAATGCAAAATGATGATGTGGTCAATAAGGAGCAATTGCTGACTTTAAAACCAGCAGATGTCCTCTTCATTATTGAAGAAAGAGACTGTAATAAGCCGATTGTTGCAAAACTCCCTTCACTTATTAATTCGTTGGTTGAAACCTTCAAGCAAAAAGGTAAGGTTCCCCTTCTGTTTTGATTTAGTAAGCACATAATTGCCTTGCTCGTTGAAAGTAAGAACTAGGAAGGGAGATGGGAGGAGAGTGGCAAGGCACCGAGACCAGTACAGGGGAATAGTGAATGAGAGTAGGGCTCTGAAACTCTGACGTTGTCATTGTGCCGCCTACCATCACATCCTGGTCATGACTTTGTGGAATTAGGATATTTGAATATAAAAAGACAAACTGGGCTGGATTTCCTGGTCCTGTGCGCTCCGGGTTTTGCCCCGGAGCGGAGTGAAAGGCGGTGGTGAGGCCTCCAGCGCTCCGCCGGGATCCTCCGGTCGGGTTTTGCAGCGGCGCGGAGCAGCACCACCCGGAAGAGCTGCACCCGGTGTGCAGCGCCTCTGGTTGTGACACTGGCAGGAGTTTAGAGTCTTGCCTGACCCGTCCACCCGGAAAGTACGCCCGGCATAACCGCCTGACAAACCAGAGCGGTCGAACGATCCCCGCGGTGGAACGGAAGGTAATGGACTCCAAAAGTAAGTGCAAGCGTTTTCATTTTTTGTGCGATTTGTGTTGCGGTGACATGGGCAGTGTTTTAGGAATGGTTTTGTGGGGTTTTTGTTAGGTTTCTTCTCTCCAGCCTTGCCCCCTCTCCCGCCAGACCTCTCTCGGAGTGCTGCCTGGCTGGCTGTTTAGCTCGGGAGTTTCCCCTCCTTGCGCCAAGAGAGGTGTACAGCGTATTGCTTAGCGCTGCGCCCCCTGATCAGGGCCCAGGCGCCCAAATTTAAATACTAAAGCGCAAACTATTCCCGGCCGCTAACTTTCCCGTCCCGTCGCCATTATCACCCGAAAACAGAAAAACTTACAATCCAGCCCGCAGGCTATCTAAAGCCAGCCTGCAACGATTCAGATAGTTGGTGGTCTTTCCGTTTAGTGTAGCATTATCCTGCATGCTTCTTTAATTTCCTCCTCTTCCTGCTCCTGCTGTGTCTCCAGTATAAGGACGTATATAGAAATGCCCATCGTGAACTTTGTGGTAAAGTCACCATGATGGAAGGATGGAAAGAAAAAGATTTCCCTGCCTGAAACTGCTGAGGCTGCTTGCAGATTCTTTTTTAGCAGTGCTTCTGAGAAAAGATCTTTTAAATTCAATGTTGATAATCCGGACAATGACAGTAGAGCCTGTGAACTCAACCATTTCCTGTCATGCACCTAACCTACAGGTTTAAGCCAGATCCAATTGTGGTGTAAATGGCGGAATTTCTGGGCCAATAGTTTTGGCCCTCATTATCCTGTCACTTGCATACATGCACCACTTTGGCAGGAGACTGGGAGAGTCAGCGCCAATATTATAACTCCTAATAAACATTTATCTTGGTG
Organism: Pristiophorus japonicus; assembly: GCF_044704955.1. Taxonomy (NCBI): domain Eukaryota; kingdom Metazoa; phylum Chordata; class Chondrichthyes; family Pristiophoridae; genus Pristiophorus; species Pristiophorus japonicus. The sequence continues at coordinate 158,373,824 of NC_091991.1, forward strand.
TTTGTTATAGTGATTAAGCTATAAGTTTTGTTACTGTTTTAATTGATAAGGACAACTCTAGCAATAATGCTGCTACGGCGAACTTTACAACCCACAGCTGATGAGAATGTTTTCCATATGAATATCTATGATTTTCTTTTCTTTTCCAGGAGTCACAGATGTAAAATTTGGTTTTGTTGGCTTTGGTGATGATGGAGTTCACGAGCAACATCTCCTCGCTGTGAAGAGTGATAACTCAACCTCCTCACCATGGCACTTGGAAAAGGAACTGAGGTAAGGCTGTAAAATTAGTCACATCAGTGCTACTGGAGCCCTTTCAAGAACATAACTACTGCTGAAGAGAACACCTTTAGAAATTCAAATATAATGGTGCTCTGTTATAAGAGTATCCTATTTTCCCAGGGAAAAAATTATCCATTGGGATGTCCTTGTAAGAAAATAAGAACATGAAATAGGAGTAGGCCATTTGGCCCTTCGATTCTCCTTCACTATTCAATAAGATCATGGCTGATCTTCTATCTCAACTCCACGTTCCCATACTATTCCCATATCCTTTGGTTCCCTTAGTATCCATCGATCTCTGTCTTGAATATATTCAACGACTGAGCATCTACAGCCTCTGGGGTAGAGAATTCCAAAGATTCACAGCCCTTTGAGTGAAGAAATTTCTCCTCATCTCAGTCCTAAATGGTTGACCCCTTATTCTGAGACGTGGACCCCTAGTCCTAGACTCCCTAGCCAGGGGAAACATCTTCCCAGCATCTACCCTGTCAAGCCCCTTAAGAATTGTATACGTTTCAATTAAATCACTTTTGATTCTTCTAAACTCTATGTACTCAACAGAGCTGGGTTGTTATATATTATTTAATGGCTATTGGGTATTTCAGTGATACATATGATCACAATTCAAAATCTTTATTTTAAATTGTTCCACCATATGAAAGCGCATTTCCTAAAGTTGTACTGCATGCATAGTCAGTGGGATAGTTAGTTTATAGCTTGAAGATTAACTGCAGTCTTTACCTCCCCTGTTACAAATCACGTTGGATAAATGCAAATCTATGTTTCCTGCCCAACCAATAGAGAAACTGGATTAATGGCAGGCGTTAGTTATTAGTCCTGCGATTCTACAGTCCTACCAGTAACCTCCTGCCATACATCCAGTGGAACCCCCAGAGAAACGGAATAAATGGCTGAAAACGGCCACCAACGCAATTTCTTAGAGGATTTCTACCAGTGGAAGACCATTGCTAGCCTCATGTCATTTCAGGGCCTCTGGAGACGCCAATGCTCTTCAGCTCAGCCTCTTTTTCTGAACATATTTCAGCCCAACCTCTCCTTGTGAGCTCAGCCTCTTCTGCACAACACGGATCAGTTCCCATCTCCTTGATTCATTAGCTTCTCCTCCCTAATGTGCGTTGGCCTTTCACCTCTGAATCTTTAGCAATTATTTACAAATGTCATTAGTCCACAAATTGGAATAAATTAGCATTAATCGACAATCTCAATCAGATGAGCCATGAAAGCAGGCCATCGGCCTCGCCTTCAGTGGGAACTCACGCATGGGATTGGTATTTCCCAGCTTTTGATTTCTCTTGCTGGAGAGCGTTATCCTATATTAAAACAATAATCTTGGGGCTGGATTATTGGTTCTGCTCATTTCAGGGCGGTAATGGCGGCGGGGCGGTTAAGTTTGCGCACAGGAACAGTTTGCGCCTCAGTAGCAAAATTCATCAGCTGGGCCCCGAGTGTAGGACGGAGCGCTAAGGGAGGCGTTGCAGACCTCTCTCAAGGCGCTAGGCTGGCTGAGCAAACGAAAATCCTGAGCTAAACAGCCGGCCTCGGAGAGCTGTAAGACAGGCCTGAGGGGCAGGGGGGAGAAAAACTCTGGGAAAAAAAAACACCAAAAACATTCCCAATAAATAACTCATGTCATCACAACATAAATCGCAAATAAACTTAAATAAAAAACAATCACACTTATCTGAAGTCGACATTACTTACCTCACTGTGGCCGTTACAGTGCGGACCGCCAGCTTTCACAGGCGGTCCCAGCAGGACGCTCCACAGAGCCCTACGAGTCAGGCGGCAGCCAAAAATCGAGCCGGTGTCGCAACCAGGTTGCACACAAGCTCGTCTCTTCTGGGCGGTAATGTTCCATGCCCCCTCGAAACCGGCACCAAAGGTCCCGGCGGGGCACTGGTAGCTGGCCGCCTGCCCGGAAGTGCTTGCCGCTGCCATTGGCGCCCCTCCGGAGCACTAATGGGGGCGGCAGAAGACCGAAAATCCAGCCCTTGAGCTGTTATCAATATCCCTGCTTCCTGAGCTGTAGGGGAAGACTTGCAAATGTCAAAGCTGGGTGGGGGGGGGCTACTATGAAAGAATTACGGTAAAGAATGAAAGTGATAAGTAGTGAAAGACATGGAAAGGAGGATAAAAGAGAGGCAGGAAGAATGGATTAATATCACTTGTGGCCCATATGATGGACGCAGTTTATTAATATTAATCATTTATGAAAGAAAGACTTGCATTTATATAGTGCCTTTCATGACCACCAGACATTTCAAAGAGCATTACAGCCAATGAAGTACTTTTTGAAGTATAGTCACTGTTGTAATGTGGGAAACGCGGCAACCAATTTGCGCACAGTAACTCCCACAAACAGCAATGTGATAATGACCAGATACTCTGTTTCTGTTATTTGATTGAGGGGTAAATATTGTCCAGGACAATGGAGCTAACTCCCCTGCTCTTCTTCAAAATAGTGTCATGGGATCTTTTATGTCCATTTGAGAAGGCAGTCCACTCTGCCATTAGCCTCGGAAAACAGCATCTTGACCTCAACTGCCCCGTGAATCTCATGAAGTTGCTGCATTTGTTCATTAATTGCCCATTAAATTCATCGCACAAAGTTGGTGCTGCTACTTAATCACGTAAGTACCCAGCTGTGTTCCCGCCCACAGGCAGGCAGCTTCTCAATCAGGCTGGCTGTGGGGTCGGAAACCTGGTGAAAAAATGGAAAAGACATCCTGCTGTTAATTTCAGCAAGAAGTCCGGGAAACCCTCACTTCCGGGTTTCCAATGGGAAATCCTCTGCCCCGCTCTCCTCATGGCCCCGAGTAAATATTGGGACCATTAGCCCTCATTGCAGACTATAACAGTCAATAATTGCTCTTCAACTACAAAGAAAACACATTTGTTCGTAGAAATTCTGGTAGCACCATTGAGCTGCTGGAAGTGTGGTTGGAGAGAAAGCCCAAAGGGATGGGTATACCGGTTGAACCTCCCTTATCCAGAACTCCCTTATCTGGAACCACCCCTTGTCCAGAACCATTCCCGGCCACTAGGTGGCACATGCGCAGAACTTCTACATGAACAAATTGAAATTCTTCCTCGCTGCCGACTCCCGCAATCGCTGGACTGACCCCGCAATCCACTCCCCCCCCCCCACCCATGATCTCTCTGCCGCACTCCCAGCCCCAAGCCAGCCAGTCCCGCTTTCCCCTTGTACCATCCAATTTAACGTGACCACCCCTCGTCCGGAAAAATCCCTTATCCAGAACAGGCCAAGTCCCGAAGGTTCCGGATAAGGGAGGTTCAACCTGTATTTAAGTATTAGGGACAGGCCCCATCCCTCTGCCAATAACAGGGCTAAATTGGTTTCCACACAGAGGATGTCAGAGGGTTGCTCAGTGCTCTGGATCGACTAGGCTTATATTCAATGGAATTTAGAAGAATGAGAGGGGATCTCATAGAAACACATAAAAGTCTGATGGGATTGGACAGGTTAGATGCAGGAAGAATGTTCTCGATGTTGGGGAAGTCCAGAACAAGAGGTCATAGTCTAAGGATAAGGGGTAAGCCATTTAGGACCGAGATGAGGAGAAACTTCTTCACTCGGAGAGTTGTAAGCATGTAGAGTTCTTTGCCATAGAAAGTTGTTGAGGCCAGTTTGTTAGATATATTCAAGAGGGATTTAGATGTGGTCCTTAACGGCTAAAGGGATCAAAGGGTATGGAGAGAAAGCAGGAATGGGGTACTGAGGGAATGATCAGCCGTGATCATATTGAATGGTGGTGCAGGCTCGAAGGGCCAAATGGCCTACTTCTGCACTTATTTTCTATGTTTCTATGCTCCTTGGAAGGGGTCAGAGGCCGTGCTATCCAAAAAACACAATTCCAAAATTCTGCTGTGCAGCTCCCTCGATGGTGGGTCCCTAATTCTAACAGCAGTCAATCCATCTGGGATTGATTGCCATTTGAATCTGACACTGTGGGCCCACAAAAACTACAAGAATGCCAAAAACATTTGCTTCCTGCAGACCTACTTCCTGCTGGCTTCTATAGAACAGGATTTCCAGGGGAGCCTGGGATCACCAGACACACGTGTAAAAATGGCATTGGGAGGTGGGGAGCGGTTGGAAGAAGGGCACACGCCCCTTCCATCGGAATTCACCATGTGACCCGGGAAGGGGTGAAAGCCCGGAGGGTTCCAACCAATGTTCCCTCTAATTTTTTTTCCATGCCTGGTCTCTTTAACTGGCTGCGCGGCCCATTCACATTTTCCAGACCACCATGCGGCCGCGCTGGAATGTTGGTTCCAACCCAAATTCCAGCTGCTTCCACCCCAAAGAAGATCAGAAGTTCTACCCCTTGGTGTTCTGATTGATTTGATCAGAACATAAGAACATAAGAAATAGGAGCAGGACTAGGCCGTTTGGCCCCTCGAGCCTGCTCTGCCATTCAATAAGATCATGGCTGATCTGATCATGGACTCAGCTCTACTTCTCTGCCCGCTCCCCATAATCCTTTATTCCCTTATCGCTCAAATATCTGTCTATTGCCGCCTTAAATATATTCAAAGACCCAGCCTCTTTGGGGCAGAGAATTCCACAGATTTACAACACTCTGAGAGAAGAAATTCCTCCTCATCTCAGTTTTAAATGGGCGTCCCCTTATTCTGAGACTATGTGCCCTAGTTTTAGTTTCTCCTATGAATGGAAATACCTCCCCTACATCCACCTTGTCGAGCCCCCTCATTATCTTACATGTTTCAATAAGATCACCTCTCATTCTTCTGAAATCCAATGTGTATAGGCCCAACCTGCTCAACCTATCTTCATAAGTCAACCCCCTCATCTCCGGAATCAACCTAGTGAAGCTTCTCTGAACAGCCTCCAATGCAAGCATATCCGTCCTTAAATACGGAGATCAAAACTGCTAATCGCTAACCAGAGATTGGATAGATGAGATCAATAGCGAATGCTAAACAGTTTGACCTTGAATGTCTTACACCTGTTTTATCTGTACACCTACCAGTAACTTGATGTTCACCCACAATGTCTCTCACAATGTGCCAGCTGCTGTGAAACTTGTAACGCAGTGGCCTTTCCGCACTGAAGCAACCAAGAGCGCCATTCTTCTGACTTGTTCCCGGTGTCATCGAAAGTACAAGGTATATTCGTATTAATTACACCACATCTACTGAGCTTTGGCACACTTGGCTGAGTAAATACTCATTGCCAATAATATATCACAGGGGAAAAAAGAATGTTGTCAATAGTTAATTGCATTGACTGTTCGAAGTGCTAATTTCTCTTGGCACCATGCAGTTGCTACAACTACCCTTTGTCCTATTGGAGATATCTACGCAAATGTAAATGATGCTTTCTAGTTAATTTTAATGAATGTACCAGGGTAACTGGACTGGCGGGATGAGATTAATCCCATTAAACAACCCTGCCTGATTTATTTATGCCTCTTTCTATTGCAGAACCATTTCAGGCAGAAGTGGTTACAGTTGCTAGAGCTCCTATTGTTCCATGTATCCTGTGGGGTGCAATCCACAGCACCAGGAGCAAAAGAGATTAAAATAAATTCTGCCTGGCCTGTTGATTAAAAGTTGTGATCGTAACTTTTATTTTGTGGTCACGGATCATTCCCATTGGCTGAGGAAGTTCTGTACAGGCCAGTAATGCAAACAGTTGTGCAGGTGAGCCGACTAGCCCACTTGCAACCAGACAAAATGGCATCTGTTTGTATTTACCACTGGTAGCACTGTGGCCTCAGGAGGAGCTATAGGCCTGGAAATGCCTACTGCCCCGCTTTGCTGGTCTAAGTGCCCACCTTGCCCAGGACCAGAGATTCCATCCCAAAGTTTTGGGATGGGGCCATTTGTATAGTGTGGGCACCTGCAAGGGCACGTCAGCGATGCCCAGTCCCCGCTCGAGGAGGTCTGCCCTTCTAAGATAGGGACGAGACCTCCAGAGAACCAAATGTGCAGAATAATTGTTTTTTTTTAAAAATGGCAACTACTATAATTAGGGAGGGTAATTGATCCCTTTATGATAGTGAAGATTGGGGGCCTGTAGCAAGCCTTAAAGAGACTTGTGTTAGGTCTGAACTGGCATGGGTTGCTTTGAGGCCTTTCATGGGTGTAAAGGAAGGAATTTCCTGGAGATGCTCCAGAATTGCTCCCAACATTCCTCCTTAATGTAGGAAAGGCAGGTGGGCGGGCAGGCAGAAAAGTCCACCCCGACTAGAATTAAGGGGCCGAAATTGCCCTCCACTCCAAATGAGACGCGCCTACTGTTTTTAAAAAAAATTTCTCCGCTCCAATCCATGGGGTGGAGGGAAAAAATGGCTCTACAGCCACTTTAGTGGCACCCACTGGACCACCAGGGAGGGTTTCGGCCGGGCCAAAAGGGGGTGCCGGGCTGCCTATTGGCGGCCCGGCCGAACCCATGGCTGCCATTGTCAGGCCGACTTTGGGGTCGGCTGACAATTAACATAAAATGGCGGCCGCGGCAGTGCGCCCTCCCCTTTAAGAGTGGACACGCGCCCAGCCATAAGAAGCTTCCCGCCAGGGAAAGCTGACGGGGGCAACGAGCACAATTTCCATTGGGGCGGTAATGCACAGCAAAAAGCAGTAGGTGGGCTCCGTTTCGGGCAGAGGGTAATTTCGGCCCCTATCACTGTTACTGAGGTCGGGCCTGTATTAAGTGACAGAACTGTAATCTAAAGGGAGCATGAATTTGTCGTGTTCTGACTAGTACCAGATGCTATTTTTTCTAGCTTGTGCGGCCATAGGCTTCTGACACCACTAATAATTTCTGTTGTTTTGTTAGCTGTCTGAGGATACTTTGCAGAACTTGCTGAAATCCTCAGGGGTCATACTGCATGTACTAAAGGACATGAGGTTTCAGCTGAAGAATGGAGACAGTGATGCCAGTGTTGTAGGATTGGATGACCGCAATCTCTTTAGAGTCAACACTATCAGCAACAGTGGGAATCGGCCTTTTAAAACTTTACGCCATCACATTGCGGTAAGTTTATATCATTTCAAAGGGAAGATTCACTTTGGGGGTGAACGCTTTAAATATACAGAATTCCCCAGCCCATTCAATTTCTAAAAAAACAGTTGTTTGTTTGTTCTCATTGCCCAGGAAGAGAAATCGTTATGTTTATCTCCAGTTGATGCCTTGCTGGAGTTCAATGACATCAGGCCTGCTAGTGCCAAGATAGCCAGCCTGCTGATGCACACAGTGGGTTTATCAGTGAGCAGTGCTCATTGCAGCATAAACAATCTCCTCCTACTTCCCGTATGCCAATTCCAGAGGTCTACAATCATTTAAAAAATTCAGTCCAGCTTTCTTAAGGTTAAAGCTGCTGGCAAACTTGGTGCATTTATCAATGAAATATCGGGGTTTCTCGTTTACAATTGTAATGCATCTGTAAAAGTACCTAAGTGAATCTCTGGACAAATATGGTCAGCTAATGCATTGAGATTTGGACTTTCCTGGGACAAAAAGAAGCCATATGTGAAATTGTTTCTGCAATTTATGAAACTGCCATTGCAGAGGGAGCTGTTAAAATAATGTTGTGATGTAACTAGAGCTATGACACAGTATGAAGCATCATGACATAATTCTATCAGCGTCAAAGCTAAAAATTCATCTGTGAAGTTCTTCCTACCCTGTTGCTTGATCTTTCATTCCCCTCCTTTTACAGAAGTTAATCTCTCTCTTCATTTAATGCCTCCCTCACTTCTTGGGGCCCACCCTCATCTGAACCTCCCGACTCTCTGATCCTCCGACCTCCAATCACTATTTTGATTTCACCACTGGCACTTTACTGTGTGGCAGCTCCAGCTTTGCAGCCCTGCATTAATGAGCCAGTAATCACAGCATTATTTACATTCCTACACACAATTGTGACTAAATGATTCCGTTCGGACAGGGAATATATTTCTACCGCCTTCATTTTGTCTTTCAGTTGCCTGCTGAGGACGTGTGTCTGGCTGCAGCTGTCGAATCAGGAGGGGCAATATTTGACTCTTCAAAGTTCACCAAACAAAGCAAACATTTCCTCCAGTTGTTTAGTTGCCGAGTCACTAGGATGTATAAGGCTGGCAAGTGTGAGATTTGTCAGTCCATTACAGGTTGAAAGTGCTTCTCATTTTGGTATCTTGAGTTGACTAGTTCATAGCATAGAGAATGTCAGATAATTATAGCTGCAGATACACAATATGAGGAATGTATACTACAGCCTGTAACACCCATGGAATTAAAAGTCATATTTTCCCATTCATGACACAGTGATGTCACCATACACATTACTCTGAATTCCTAGTCTCAGTTACAAATTATTTCAAATTCATTTTTTTAAATTAAAAAAAAGTTTATTTTCACTCTGTGACTTGCTGGTACAGACAGTCCAGCAATGGATTTATATTCTTAACACATTAATGGGTAGGATATTTTTTAAACTCGCTAAATCATTGTTTTTCTCTCCACAAAATTTGCTTGAACGTTCAACAGAAAGAATTAATGCTAACGATCACAGGGAGCTAAACATGGCAAATGAAATATGCTGCAAAAGCCCTGATGTGAAAACTGTTGTTTTGACATTGCAGCTCGACAAAGCTGCAAGGTGACTCATGCCAGCTAGTTTTTCAGCCATGGCTCTGCCTTAATTGTGGGAATATAAAAGAACATATATGCAGGCATCTGTTCAACATCCTTTATATACTATCAGTGTTCTGTGGATAACTGTCTGGGTATCTGGTATCAGTGCAATTTAATATAGGTTAACTGTAAATCTTTGATTTCATCATTTTCAAAGTACGTATGACTAATGCAATCCTTCTGAATCATACTCTATGAGAAACAGTGCAGCCAAAGTAAGAGATCATTTTGTGCTCGGATTCTGCTGAATAAAACATAGAACAGTACTTGATTTATAGTCAGTTACAAGCAACTTTCCCGCTAAGTTGCACAGCAGTCTGACGATCCCACGCAGGCCGCTCATTGGCTTTTACATAGAAGAAACTGCACATGCGTGGAAATTTGAATGGGCCCCGCAGCCAGTCAAAGGGACCACGCAGGAAAAAATAAATTAGAGGGAACATGGGTTACAAAGCACGTTTGATGAGTTCAAAACATGCAGTAAATGAGAAAGATCAAGATTCAGCTATTTTGACAGCATTGTACAAATCCTGCGAGCATGTTGGGGTTTGAAATCCTCTCCCAATACTTTTTATATGCTGTACGATGTAGATATATTAGTGTGTTTACTGGAGGTCGTTGTGGTGTGATAGTTTGCCAGTGCTGTAGAGTTTGCTATTGTCCACAATGAAAGCCTGAAGCCAGTTAGGTTGCCTGACGAGATGAGGAGGTTCAATAGCAGTTACAACAAAAGAATAGTAGAGGTCTAGCACATCCAATGGCAGGAATGGATAGCAGCATGGGAAAATGCTGGCTAATATGCCGCTGAAAATCATAGCCACTATAGTTCCTATACAAAGCAACAAGCTTTAGCATAAATTACTGGAACCTTAATTACTCACATTAGATGATACCAGTTATGAGAATAATGTTCAGGACATTAAGAAAGGCATCAGATTGTTGAGTAGTTTTGATAGTTTAGTACAGAATTGTAAATATCTCAACATTGCACAAACTGGGTGCCTTTTTATTTTTGTCTATCAATTAAAAATATTACTACATTCCTTTTCCCTGAAACATGTTGTTTGTACTAATAAAGAAAGCATTCTTTGGTTTTGTTAAATTTAGGTGATCAGTCTCAGTAAGGTATTCTTTCAATGAGTGAATCGTAGATGTCATTACCCCTTCGGGCATTAAATGTCCTGAAATATAGATTCATATTCAAAAACTCAGTCAGTTTGCTTGAGAACTGTTTAAATAATATGACCTGCAGGTTTCTTACATGTGATTTTAATTGAATTACACATTTTTGGAATGCAGAGAAAGCAAATTTTTCTGTTATAATCTTGTGATTCTCAGTTTTCTATTTTGTTTCGTGCTATCAGTGAAATTATTTTCTAAGAACGTTGTCATGAGTTCCAGAACTTATAATGACTGGAGGGTACTGAGTCTTGCAAACGTTTTCAGTGTCTTAGTTCTCCTTTACCTCATTGATGCAATGCACTTTTATATTTGGTTGTGTTTATAGTTTAATTTTTTAACAAAAAAAATGGTTAGAAATTCTTGTGTGCATCTAGTCTTCATTTGAAAGTTTATTGTTAAAGCATGAACAGGGGGTACTCTGATTTCAAAACATGCTGCAATATCAGTTTTTTTATGCGACATATAATATGTTCATTTTCAGGTTCAAATTGGATTTGTGTAACCCATGCCATCAGTGTTTTTGATATGTTTGACTGGTTTTTTTGACAAAAAATAAACTTAATTCAAAATTGCGTGGCAATTTCCATAACTGCTGCATGTCACTATTACATTGGTGTAGTAGAAGCAGGCCTTTCCGGGCTATCCATCTATAACTCAATACAGCATGGTGTCTTTCCCCATGTTTGGCAGAATTGCAATTGGCACCATTCACAATATTTTCAGTAGTTTTTGGCAGGCTTGATTTAAAACCATCCAGGAAAATGAGGTCCAAGGTCAGGATATAATTTTAGTATGAAAACTGCTGATTAAACCAAGACTTGGATAGCCGGAGGCCCTTCAGTAGATTAACAACCTCTTTTTCTTGAATACCATATTAGCCTTGGCTTAGTGTTAGCACTCTTGTCTCTGAATCAGAAGGTCGTAGGTTCGGAGAATTGAGCACATCATTCAGGCTGACACTTCAGTGTAATATCCTGGTCAATATTTATCCCTCAACCAACATCACTAAAACAAATTATCTGGTCATTATCTCATTGCTGTTTGTGGGACCTTGATTGCCGCATTTCCTACATTACAACCACAACTATACTTCAAAAGTACTTAATTGGCTGCAAAGCATTTTGTGATGTCCTAAGGTCATGAAAGACACCATATAAATACATGTTCATTCTTTCTATACAGCTGCACGAGTTAAGACGCACTGTACCTGGCTGGATCAGAGATCCAAAATTCAGCAATATTAAAGCAATATTTTACATTCTCTGTAATGTAAGTTCTTATTTTTTTACTCCATCTTGATATCCCCAGCATGAGGCTAAGCATTCTTCATCGAATGAAGTACTCTCTGGAGCCCCGCCCATGTTCAAATTACATCTCTGAAACACAATCTCAATTTCCATTAATAATTGTTGCCAGTTGTGTTTTTCATTTACAATTCATTCCATATTTTTTTTTACATTGGACTTTAAGTGTAGTTGGTTTCTAAACCATTCATTTTCCATTCCAGCCTCTCCCTTTCTGTTTCTTATAAAAAGCACATGCATTTAACTTTCTCCTCCATGTTGTTTTCCAGACAATAGATGGCTACATTTCGAGGCTATTGTTTTCCTTGCCCACCTGCTTTGTATCTTCAATTTTTTTTGTCTTGTACCATTAAATCACTATCCTGCGTCATTGTGTGAAGTATTGTGTATAGCCACTGCAATCCATACCAGAGCACGGTCTGCAGTGATAGTGTCTATTGTTGTGTCCATCAGAGCTCGACAGCTGATCTGAATATAGAAAAGTACTCACCAGTAGTGAATCTATAATGAAATATATAATCACCCACCTTCATTCTGCAAGATCCAGATCATAGATTTCAGCTGTCCCATTTTAATTGGGATAGACCAACATTAAACAAAGCCACTGACAAAATCAATAGCATTACGCAAGATTCCCAAGCTGGCAACAACTGATTTGCCAGATCTACAGAAAACTGTGCTCCTGGCCAACTCTGACCCAAATTCCACTCTTTTAACACACTGTAAAGAAAGAAGTTGCATATATGCATAGCCCTTCAGCTCCTCAAGATGTCCTAAAGCACTTCATAGCCAATGAATTGCTTTTGAAGTGTAGTCCATGTTGTTTACTGGGCAAAAACAGCAGCCAATTTATTCATAACAAAGTCCTGCAAACAGCAATCAAATGATTTGTTTTTGCTGGTGTTGGTTAAGTGAGGAATGTTGTCTGGCACCCCAGCAGAACTCCTCTGCTCTTTAAATAGTGCCATGGAATCTTTTACATCCACCTGGGAAGGCAGAAAAAGGCCCTGATTTTAATTCTGCAACGCACCGGGAGCCGGTGGGGTGGGGGGGTGAGGGGTGAGGTAGGCAGGGGGCCGATAGCATACGTGAAACCCAGAAGTAAGTGCGGCGTGTCTGTCAGTGGCTTGTTACCTACGGGTTTCCTGTCCAATCAGTGGCAGCGGGCGTGATGTGGACCCGCCTGATGCAATCTCAACTCCAATATTTAAAGGGACACTCCAAACATGTAATTTGAAGGAGTTTGGAGTTGAGAACTAAAGAGAAGGAACTGGCAGAATGGAGTTCAGACAGACAAAGACTGCGCCTTGTTTTAATTATGCCTCCTTGGATGTGCTCCTGGGGGCTGTGTGGAGTTGAAGAGAGATACTCTTCCCTGCCAATGGGAGGAAGAAGCCTCCAGCAGAGACCAAAAAGGTGTGGTTGAAGATAGCAGAGGAGGTCATCAGCGGGATGTGGTGCAAACGCTCTTGGATTCCGTGCAGAAAGAGCTTTAATGACCTAAGCAGATCGGGAAAGGTGAGTGCAGTTCCACATTAACCTACATCCTGCTGAGCATATCACCCCACCCCCACTCTGCCTTGTCAAGCCTATTCCACCACATCACACCTCACACCCGCTTACCTTCCAGACGCACTCCTCTTTCTATGCACTTCCTCACATCCCCATCTATCCATCCACCACTCCCACTCATCCTCACCCTTATGCAATGTCATGCCTCTCCCTCATTCTCATCCTCACTAAATGCACTCCATCCATCAGATGAATACATTCCATAACATTCATACATCTCTTCTATTCCTCCTTGCAGGGGAAGGGAGAAAAGAACACCAGGGAAAGGGAGAGAACCAGAGTGGGCCCTCCAAACATTTTGCAGCTGACAAGCACGGGTGCAGGTGGAGCAGTCTTTGGAGGGCCCCTCACAAACTCCAAAACCCAGAGAACGTCAGCCAAGAGCATCTCAGCAGCTAGAGCAGGGATCTGAGCAGCCTGCCTCTACCTCTGCCCAAGCTACAGGGATTGGACCACTTAGGAGTAGCAGAAAAAGAGTAAGGCTTTGTAGTTGCACAAGGGTATTTATTTACATGGGTGTCTGAGAAAGCGTTTTGATAAGGTTTTCTTTATTTAGCTCACATATTTAGCTCACATAAATGTTATTCTTGTTCACCATATTTTCATCTTGTCCATTCTTGGGTGCTTGGTGGTATGTGGTCTTCTAACTTGTTTGATGATGAATGCGAGTACATGAATTGACGGGGACCAATGGGGGATGTTGAAGGGGTAGTTGGTTGTTTCAGGACTGCTTTGTGTCAGTGGCATTGGGGCGGGGCGGACGGAAGGGAAAGAGTGGCCGTTGCATTTTCTCGTGACGTGGATGCACTGGTGCAACCCAAGTGAACCTTGCATTAATAAGGACATCTCAGGCAGCAGTGTGAGCAGCTAGGGCTGCACTGCCCTCATCACCCTCCTCCTTATCTTCCTCCTCTCCCTCCAAATCATCCAAGCTCTTTGCTTTGTTCTTCCTGCAGGTCCAAACCTCGCTGCTGTGCAATGTTGTGCAGAGCACAGCAAAACATGACCATTCTGGAGACCCTGGCTGGTGCGTACTGAAGGGCACCTCCAGATCTGTCCAGGCACGTGAAGCACATCTAGAGAGACAATCAGCAGGGGTGCCTGCTCTTGATTGCTATTTACTGACCCCTGTTGGACAATGCATGTTTCTGGCTTGGACTTGCATGTAGCGGTCCACTTATAATCTAGTCGCACACATGAGGCCCAAGTTTCGGGCCGCGCCTAGAATGGCGCAGCCCCGACCTGGACGCCCGTTTTTCGCGCCCGAAAGTGCGCCTAAAAAATATTTGCAGATTCTCCGGTGGGGGGGCAGAGCCAGGTCCCTGCGCTGAAATCAGTGCCGGGACCTCTGCACAGACGCGCTACAGTGGGCGCACATGTGCAGTAGCTCCAGGCGACCAAAACTGTGGGAGGGGCCCGAAGCACGCAGCCCCTAGCCCTGGCCGAATGGGCTCACTGGGGCTGCGTGAATCAGGCTGCACCTCCGACGACGCCCCCCCCCCCCAAGCTCCCACTCCGACGACCCCCCCCCAAGCTTCCGCTCCCCCCGGCCACCTACCTTTAACTCCTTCAGCGGGACCCACCCGCCCGGCTTCTTCACATCAGCCGGGCCCGTTCAGCCTCCTCCCTCTCCCCTTCCCTCACTCCCTCCCTCCCTCTCCCCTTCTCTCCCACCCATCTCCTCTCTCCCCTTCCCTCCCTCTCCTCTCCCCCTCCCTCTCCTCTCCCCCTCCCTCTCCTCTCCTCTCCCCCTCCCTCTCCTCTCCTCTCCTCTCCCCCTCCCCCCTCTCCTCCTGCCCCCTCTCCTCCTTCCCCCCTCTCCTCCTCTCCCCTCCTTCTCCTCTCCCCTCCCTCCTCCTCTCTCCCTCCCCCCTTCGCCTCTTCCTTCCCCCCTCTCCTCCTCCTTCCCCCCCTCTCCTCCTTCCCCCCTCTCCTCTCCCTCCTCCCCACTACTCTCCCTCCCTCTCCTCTCCCCACCCCTCCCTCTCCCCTGCCCCCTCCCCTCGCTGTCAGAAACACATAGACACTGACAGACAGAGAGAGAGAGACACACACACACACTGGGGGGGGGGGGCCGTCCCAGCATGCTGTTGGAGGGTTCCCGGTGCTGCAGTTGGTGAGTAGAAATTTATTTATTTATTGATTTTTTAATTTTTTTAATTAATTTTTTTGATTGATTTATTGATGTATTTATCATTTATTATTGATGATGGCTCTTTATTTGTAAAACTGAAGTGTTTAATGTTTGTAAACTTCCCTTTAAACCCCCCCATTCCCTACACCTGATTTGTAACCTACGCCTGATTTTCTAAGTGTAGGCAAGGTTTTTCTGAGCGTACAAAAATCTACACTTACTCCATTCTAAGTTAGTTTGGAGTATATTTTCACTGCCTAAACTTTCAAAACAGGCGTGAATAGCCGGACACGCCCCCTTTTGAAAAAAAAATCTGTTCCAAACTGAAGCTGTTCTAACTGATTAGAACTGGAGCAAACTAAATGCCGAGAATTGCAATTTCTAAGATACTCCATTCTAAACCAGTTGCTCCAAAAAAACAGGAGCAACTCAGGCCGAAACTTGGACCTATGAAGACTAGTCACTGGGGCTGTGGAAGACTGGCAATGGTTTAACTGTACCCCAACAAGAGTCAGCACCTTCAGGAGAGGTGGGGAGAAAATTGGGGGAGAGGCAAAAAAAAGCTTAGTAAGAATGTCATCATATATCAAGAAGATGGAGTGTATTTACAGCTGGCATGACACTTTACTAACTGCTGCCAGCTCAACAACAAGAAGAAACCAATATGATTGAAACAGTACATAGTAAAAGGTAGACTGCATGAAGTGATTTAGTGCCGTTGTCTAATTGTGGGATTCTGCTGATGGTATTTCACTGTCAGCATTTGCTTCATTATTTGAACTGTTCAATTAGGTTACAGTTTTGTAATCACTTATATCACATATAAAGTTAATTACCCAACTAATACTTATCTCATTAAGAATGTAGTGATTAACATTTTATCTTATCATCCAACAACTAATGCTTGATTGAGCCATTAAGGATCTGCGCTACAGAGGACTGCTGCTAACATAGTTTTAGTCTTTTATTATTTAGACAACGGAAATGCATTGACTAAAAAATGTAAGCTAAGATTGATGCAGCTTGACGTCAAAGCATTATTTCCATATTTATCTGGAAGTATTACTTTCACAATGGGGCTGGGCAGTTGATTATTCATTTCAAAATAAAAGGAATATCTAATTGCAAAATTAATAGGTTTGACAAGTTGAGTACTATTTTTATATTTATCCTTTTATGTTTTTGAGTTTTACATGGTACTTGAGTTCAGTGTAAAGGACCACTCCTGTAAATGGACCCTGTGTTCCCTATAGTGCAGAGAGTACCTTTTCCTACCCAATATTTAGGTAAAAGATAGCAAGACCCAAAGCTCAAACAGAACTCTTTCCATTGTGCTGGTATGTACCACAAGTCGCTATGTGATTCTCCTAGTATTCAGTAGGTGGACTACATAGAAATTATAGCACAGAAACAGACCATTCGGCCCAACTCGTCTATGCCGGTGTTTATGCTGCACACGAGCCTCTTCCCACCTTACGTCATCTAACTCTATCAACATATCCTTCTATTCCTTTCTCCTTCATATACTTATCTAGCTTCCCCTTAATTGAATTGGACATTCGATTGGACTTGGACTATAAACCAACAGATAATTAATTTCACACAAAACAGGGAAATGAACAGTACTTAATGTAAAACAGTGTATTTATAGAAATTTACAAATGTTGCTA
Organism: Pristiophorus japonicus; assembly: GCF_044704955.1. Lineage (NCBI taxonomy): Eukaryota > Metazoa > Chordata > Chondrichthyes > Pristiophoridae > Pristiophorus > Pristiophorus japonicus. The sequence goes on from NC_091991.1 coordinate 158,390,651, forward strand.
TCTTTCATGATATATCCAAAACAATAATGAGGCATCTCACCCTGAGCTATCTCTCAACTTTTATGGAATCTTGAAAATGAATGTCTGCTTCTTAAGCCATGAAGCATTGCCACAGAGTCAAACTAGCCCAGACACTGCTGGTTGTAGACTCTGGATTGACTACCAAGCTAAACGCATGTAGCTCAATTTAAACCCATAATTGGAATCCCTGGTCATAGTTATCCGTCAAAAAGACTACAAAGATCCATTGATTCTGCTCCTACTCACAGGCCTGACACGTGTCTTCATCCTAGTCACACCTGTCAATCAAGAGATCTCCCAGGTGGTCTGTTTCTTTGATCTGAGCCACAAACCTTAATGGCATGTTTCCAGATTCTGCGGTGATGTGAGTCCTATTCCTTCGTTTAATTGCTACTGTAATAATCCAGTTGTTAAAAGATTGAATGTACAGCCATCGGTTTCAATCAACATTAGCATACGAATATCTCCTTTATTTGACAGAAGCCATAATTCAATGCATAATGATTGACTTAAGCCTGCCAGACCAAAATGCGTATTACTATACTTTGCAGAAACATTCCATAATTAACCCAGTGTCATCATCATCATCTTAGGCAGTCCCTCGGAATCGAGGAAGACTTGCTTCCACTCCTAAAGTGAGTTCTTTGGTGGCTGAACAGTCCAATACGAGAGCCACAGACTCTGTCACAGATGGGACAGATAGTTGTTGGGGGAAGGGGTGGGTGGCACTGGTTTGCCGCATGCTCTTTCCACTGCCTGCGCTTGATTTCTGCATGCTCTCAGCGTTGACACTCGAGGTGCTCAGCGCCCTCCCGGATGCATTTTCTCAACTTAGGGCAGTCTTTGGCCAGGGACTCCCAGGTGTCAGTGGGGATGTCGCACTTTATCAGGGAGGCTTTGAGGGTGTCCTTGTAACGTTTCTGCTGTCCACCTTTGGCTTCTTTGCCGTGAAGGAGCTCCACGTAGAGCACTTGCTTTGGGAGTCTCGTGTCTGGCATGCAAACTATTTAGGCGGTGGTCTGCCCAGCAGTTGTCGGCTCCTGTCATGGCGCGGGTGATGCGCACATCCTTGCGATCCCTGGCTCGGACAATGACATAGTCGAGCAGGTGCCAGTACTGGAGCAAGAGTGTTGCCACGACACCTTGTATTTGTCCCTCTGGCGGAACAAGGTGTTGGTGACCAGTAAACTAACACTTCATTTTTGTCACAATCCTGTTTAGCTCTTTTCCTCTTCAAACAATTCTGTATATTATAGTGTCACAAAGCAGGTTAAATGTGCACTGATTTCTAATTGTTGGAACCATTTCATAATTAGATTGGTTATTAAATATCTACACTTTGGCATACGTTATTTGTGGTTGTCGGCAGTGAACTCATTCTGAGAATGAGCTATCCTTTGACGGAATATTCATAAGTCAAACAAAATAGATTTATGGTATCTGTTGAAAATTAATTGAACCTGTGACATGAGCCTGTGCCGTCTGGCTTGCAGTACTCTCATTTTCACCTCCATTGAATGCATTAATGTAGAGTGGTAACTTTCTCTCCTCAGTACATGTCTTGCTGTGCATGATGAATATCTTTAACTCATTTAATTTGTCTCTGGAGATTATATTTCCATACTGGGGGTGTTAATGCATAAAGACCTGAGTGTGACAGATTAGTGTTCTATCCTGTTTGACAGCATAAGCATTTCTAGGTTACATGAGTTTTTAACTGTTCCATTATTCTGGCCATTTAAAAGTTGGGTCTTCTGTCAGCTGAGCCTCAGTGGGTAGTACACTCATCTGAGTCAGAAGGTTGTGGGTTCAACTTCCAATCCATGGACTTGAGCACATAAATCTAGGTTGACACTCCAGTGTATTGCTTAGGGAGTGCTGCCCTGTCGGAGGTGCCGTCTTTCGGGTGAGACGTTAATCCAAGGTCCCGTCTGCTCAGGTGAAGGTAAAAGATCCCATGGCACTATTTCGAAGAAGAGATGGGGAGTTAGCCCCAGTGTCCTGGGCCAATATTTATCCCTCAATCAACGTAACAAAAAAAACAGATTATCTGTTTGTGGGAGCTTGCTGTGCGCAAATTGGCTGTCATGTTTCCTACATTACAACAGTGACTACACTTCAAAAGTAGTTCATTGGCTGTAAAGTGCTTTGAGATGTCCGGTGGTCATGAAAGGCACTATATAAATGCAAGTCTTTCTCTCACGTTGATAGAGTGATAGACTGTCTATTCCCACATTCCTTTGAAATCTAATTTAATTAACAATTCAATAGCAAAAGTTAACGGGGCGATTTTAACCCTACCCCCTTCCCCCGCCTGGCAGGAACGGTGCAAGTGGGGAGGATTAAAGTTGTGTCTGTTGCCGCCCACACACTACCTGCAACAGACACACACCCAACATTTCATCTGACCGGTTTGTGGCTACGTGTCAGGTGCCCGCCCCAGGAAAATGGCATCCTAATTGAAAGATCAAAGTAACACTCCGGTAACATCATACCCACCTCCCGCTGCATTTTAATTCAAATTCGCAGATGCTCCACCCACTTACGGACCCGAGAGCAAAACCTACCGGGATAGGTGTCTGCGAGCTCCTGAATCAGTATAAAAGAGGGCCCTCAGATGCATCGCAGGGTCTTTTGCTGTTTGGACTGCCAGGAGAGTTTCCGGTTTCCAAATCGCTATTCTTCTAAACTTTTGTTGCCTTACAACAACAACCTGCATTTATATAGCGCATTTGATGTTGCAAAATATCCCTGAGAATGTTATCAATAGAAATGTTGACAGCGAGCCACAAAAGGAAATATCAGGATAGATGACCGATAGCTTGGTCAAAGTGGTAGGTTTTAAGGAGCATCTTAAAGAAGGAGAGAGAGGTGGCGAGGTTTAGGGAGGGAATTCCAGAGCTTAGGGCCGACGCACCTAAAGGCCTGGCTGCTGATGGTGGAGCGATTAAAATCAGGGATGCACAAGATGCCGGAATTGGAGAAGCGTAGAGATCTCAAAAGCTTGTAGGGCTGGTGGAGGTTACAGAGATAGGGATGGGCGGGGCTCTGGAGGGATTTGAAAGCAAGGATTTTAAAAATGAGGCTTTGTTGTACTGGGAGCCAGTTTAGGTCAGCGAATACAGGGGTGATGAGTGAACGAGACTTGGTGCGAGTTAAGTCACGGGATGAGCATAAGTTTATGTAGGGTGGAAGATGGGAGGCCGGCCAGAGGTCACAGGGTCAAGGATGAAGGTTTCAGCGCAGATGAGCTGAGGCAGGGTCAGAGTTCGGCGACGTTACGGAGGTGGAAGTAGGCAGTCTTGATAACGAAGTGGATATGTGGTCGGAAGCTTATCTCGGGGTCAAAGACAACACCAAGGTTGCAAACGGTCTGGCTCAGCTTCAGGGAGTTGTCAGCTTTCTCTGCATAATATGGGAGCTATTCATGCTTCTTTATTCTGGATGAAGCAGACTTGGAGGAGGAGCAGGAGCCTCATCCAGCACACGAGCCTCTCAGAATACATCAGGTCACAGGAGGCTGTACCCAGCACACAGAGTCTACAGGCCATGACTTAGCTTCCTGGACCTAACTGAGGAACAGTGCGATTCCCCAGGCGGGCTGTCGCAGTTCTCTGCATCCTCCTGCAACAGGACCTGCTGCCTGCTGGGCCAATGGGGGGGGGGTATGCCTTGCCAGAGGCCCTCAACAGCCCTGAATTTTTATGGCACTGGCTCCTTTCAGTCTGCATTATCCGCTGCCCCTCACATTAAGCAGGTGACTGATGCTCTACTTGCTAGGGCTGAGCAATACTTTACCTTACCCACTGACTTCAGCAGTCAACAGGACAGAGTTCAAGCCTTGCAGCAGTGGCTGGCATCCCCTCGCGATGCAGGGTGTGATAGACAGTACACAAGTGGCCATGAGGGCACCGGAGCACGAGCCTGCAGCACTCAGCAACAGAAAAGAGCACCGCTCTATCAGTGTAGAGCTAGTGGCCGATCTCAGGAACAACATCATGCCGGTCTGTGCAAGGTACCCAGGAAGCTGCAACAATGCTTTTATTCTTCGGCTCTCTGGCAGCCTCCATTATTCAACCCTGGGAATAGTGTGACAGAATGGCTGCTGACAAAGCTTAAATAAAGGAGACTATGAAAGTATGAGGGCAGAGTTGGCTAAAGTGGACTGGGAAAATAGATTAAAGTGTAGGACGATTGATGGACAGTGGTGGACATTTAAGGAGATATTTCACAACTCTCAAGAAAAATATATTCCAGTGAGGAGGAAAGGGTGTAAGAGAAAAGATAGCCATCCGTGGCTAACTAAAGAAGTAAAGGACAGTATCCAATCAAAAACAAGGGCATACAAAGTGGCCAAAATGAGTGGGAGGACAGAAGATTGGGAAGCTTTTAAAAGCCAGCAAAGAATGGCTAAAAAAATGATTAAGAAGGGGAAGATAGACTATGAAAGTAAACTAGCACAAAATATAAAAACAGATAGCAAGAGTTTCTATAGGTATATAAAAAGGAAAAGAATGGCTAAAGTAAATGTTGGTCTCTTAGAGGATGAGACCGGGGAATTAGTAATGGGAAACATGGAGATGGCAGAAACTCTGAACAAATATTTTGTATCAGTCTTTACGGTAGAGGACACTAACAATATTCTAACAGTGGATAGTCAAGGGGCTATAGCGGGGGAGGAACTTAACACAATCACAATCACTAAGGAGGTGGTACTCAGTAAGATAATGGGACTAAAGGCAGATAAATGCCCTGGACCTGATGGCTTGCATCCTAGGGTCTTAAGAGAAGTAGCTGCAGAGATTGTGGATGCATTGGTTGTAATTTATGAAAATTCCCTGGATTCTGGGGAGGTCCCAGCAGATTGGAAAACTGCAAATGTAACGCCCCTATTTAAAAAAGGAGGCAGATGAAAAGCAGGAAATTATAGACCAGTTAGCCTAACATCTGTGGTTGGGAAAATGTTGGAGTCCATTATTAAAGAAGCAGTAGCAGGACAATTGGAAAAGCAAAATTTGGTCAGGCAGAGTCAGCATGGATTTATGAAGGGGAAGTCATGTTTGACTAATTTGCTGGAATTCTTTGAGGATGTAACGAACAGGGTGGATAAAGGGGAACCCGTGGATGTGGTGTATTTGGATTTTCAGAAGGCATTTGACAAGGTGCCACATTAAAGATAACTGCACAAGATAAAAGTTCACGGGGTTGGGGGTAATATATTAGCATGGATAGAAGATTGGCTAACTAACAGAAAACAGAGAGTCGGGATAAATGGTTCATTCTCTAGTTGGCAACTAGTGGAGTGCTGCAGGGATCAGTGTTGGGACCCCAACTATTTACAATCTATATTAACGACTTGGAAGAAGGGACTGAGTGTAATGTAGCCAAGTTTGCTGACGATACAAAAATGGGAGGAAAAACAATGTTTGAGGAGGACACACAAAATCTGCAAAAAGACATAGACAGGCTAAATGAGTGGGCAAAAATTTGGCAGATGGAGTACTATGTTGGAAAGTGTGAGGTCATGCACTTTGGCAGAAAAAAAATCAAAGAGCAAGTTATTATTTAAATGGAGAAAGATTACAAAGTACTGCAGTACAGCGGGACCTGGGGGTACTTGTGCATGAAACACAAAAGGATAATATGCAGGTACAGCAAGTGATCAGGAAGGCCAATGGAATCTTGGCCTTTATTGCAAAGGGGATGGAGTATAAAAGCAGGGAAGTCTTGCTACAGCTATACAGTGTATTGGTGAGGCCACACCTGGAATACTGCGTGCAGTTTTGGTATCCATATTTACGAAAGGATATACTTTGGAGGCAGTTCAGAGAAGGTTCACTAAGTTGATTCTGGGGATGAGGAGTTTGACTTATGAGAAAAGGTTGAGTAGGTTGGGCCGCTACTCATTGGAGTTCAGAAGAATGAGAGGTGATCTTATTGAAACGTATAAGATTATGAGGGGGCTTGACAAGACGGATGCAGAGAGGATGTTTCCACTGATGGGGGAGACTAGAACTAGGGGACATAGTTTCAGAATATAGGGCCGCCCATTTAAAACTGAGATGAGGAGAAAATTCTTCTCTCAGAGGGTTGTAAATCTGTGGAATTCACTGCCTCAGAGAGCTGTGGAAGCTGGGACATTGAATAAATTTAAGACAGAAATAGACAGTTTCTTAAACGATAAGGGGTTATGGGGAGCGGGCAGGGAAGTGGAGCTGAGTCCACAATCAGATCAGTCATGATCTTATTGAGGTTCGAGAGGCCATATGACCTCCTCCTGCTCCTATTTCTTATGTTCTTATGTTTAACCCTGTGCAACCTCACCAAACCCGAGCAACAAAGATACAATCAAAGCCAGGGCGCTAATAAGATCCTTTTAGAGCACATGATTGGACAGCTCAAGCATAGGTTCAGATGTTTGCACCACTCGGGGTGCACTCTGTAATATGCCCCAGATAGAGTGTCACACATTGTCGTGAATCTGCTGCACAGCAAAGAGCCCTGTACTTAGAGGAGTCATCATCTGTCGAGGAAGGCCTGGGGAAGGACAGGAAGGAGCGGAGGTGGAAGGGCACACCAACACCTTGCAGTAAAAAATGTCAAGAATCAGCTCATAGCTCTATGATTCTACAGAGCTTCTCACACATCTGCCCTGAGAACTTGCAAAGATTCCCTCTACATAACAGTTCTTGTCACATTCTTCACCACTCTCTCCATCCACTGAAAAACATTCAAACCAATCAGGCAACTTCTATATCAATGGCATTTTGACCATGCAGACTGAGAACCTGCTACAAAACCACTCTGCAAACCAAAGCCCAAAGGCCATAAAGAGAATTCATTTAATGCCAAACGTAATGCGGGTAATTGTGACTTTGGATGATAGTGTAAAACAGGCGATAACAGATCAACTGCCCATTATATGTCTCCCTTCCTCCGTCTGGGTTCAATTATTTCCCCACCCTCTAACCATGCTTGACCTAAAAGTGTCCCTGGTCTTGACTCTACGTACCATGCCACGGAAGATCAACTGGTACTATTTTAAAGTTTTAAACTAACCAAATCTACCCTACAATCCCATTAATATTAAAAGTGAAGGATTTATAAATCAATTTTTGGTTCAGATTTAACTTCAGATCAGTATCTAATTCAAATTATTTAAATCTGGCACATCGGCCTCAAAATCCGATGACACTGTGTCCATTTTACAAACGTAAAACAGGTGCAGAAGCATCCATGATGATGGGTGGCGAGTGCACCTGATCGGAGCCTGAAGAGCGCCTCTCACCATATTGGTGTGAGCATCAAAAGATGCGTCTAGGGCCATCCGCCTGAAACATGCATTTGCCACTTTGCATATGGCTGTTTGAGGCACCCTTTTTAAAATTGGGCCAGAGGGTCGGCTATGTGTTCGGGAAAACCAGGTCTACATGATGTGGTAAGTGTAGCATGCTTGGGATCAACAGGTGACTTTGGACCTAAGGTTGTTCCAAAAAGCTCTCCACCACTGGAGTTTTCCTCGCTTCATTTCTGGGTTTGTGGCAGACTAATTGATAGAGATACAACCGTCTTTACAACCTATGAGCCTTAACATTGAATTTTAACAACTTTAGACATCCTTAGACCTCTCGGATAATAGGTGTTAGTAATGAAGGGTGGCTGCACCAGAGCCACTGAGTGAAGGAGGTGTGGGCTGGTGTTTGGGGTGGGGTCCCCTATTGGTGGTACACGGGTGGTGGGATGGTCCACACCCTTGGGCTCTAATTGCCTTTCTCCGCCAAGGTTCCGGGCCACAAAAGCTTTCTCTTTGCCAGATTTTCCATACTTCCTCCTCTGCTATTCTGTTGTGACCATTTACACCTCCTCTGGACCCATCTTTTGTTATTTATCTTCTGATCAACTCCTTTTGCCTTAAAGGAGTTTTGTCATTTAATCAATCCCTCCCTCCAGACCTCTCCCTTCTGTTCTTTCCCTGTCCCCCTTTCCCTTGGCTCTGCACTTGCTTAAAAGCTGTTCATTAGTTCTGACAAAGGGTCATTGACCTGAAACGTTAACTCTGTTTCTCTCTACACAGATGTTGCCTGACCAGCTGAGTATTTCCAGCATTTTATGTTTATATTTCAGATTTCCAGCATCCGTAGTATTTCTCCTTTGTTGATGGAGATTGATTGCGATTAGTCAGCAACTCTATTACCCTTGTACCAGGGTACTGAGTACAACTACCAGGATGGCATATGGCGAGCTTGATGAGCCTTGGTATTCTCTCAACTACAAATTTCTACCTTCCTATGTATGTGCGGCCTAACCAGCGGTCCTTTTGCAGACCATCACCAAAAGGTAAGTTTTGTTAAAAATGCTTACCTGAATATGGAGTCAGGAGAAGCAGGAGTGCTCCACTTGGAATCCACGTTAAACCCATGGGTCGCTGACAGCCACCCTCCCAATCGCTTCCTCTCTTCTCCTGATCGCCCCCTCCCTCTCGATCGCTTCCCCCCACCTCTCTTGTAAGACCTAGTGGAAGGCTGCTGCCGGTGACACAACGGCGCAAAATTGAAATGCCTTTGCTGGCGAGCTGCCTGGGGATGCTCAGCAAGTGTCGGCGGGCTGATGTAAATGAAGCCTGAGGCCCAATATTGCGTGGGCCTCGGGCCTTCTCGATCTGGCGGAAGGAATGTTCCCTGCACCCACTCCGCGCCGCCCTGCCGACGTGAAACAATTTCGAGGTCATTTAGTCAATTCAGTATTAGCTCAAGCTGAAAGTCATACTTTAATTGACAAGCAACATGCAAAATAACTACAAATCCAACAATGCTTAGATGTGTATTAGCATCATTTTGAATTCAAATCAAAAAAGAAAAAAGAATGACTTGCATTTCTATAGCGCTTTTCACGACCACCAGATGTCTCAAAGCACTCTACAGCCAGCCAATGAAGTCACTGTTGTAATGTAGGAAATACAACAGCTAACAGGAATGTGATAATGACCAGATAATCTGTTTTTGTGATGTTGATTGAGGGATAAATATTGGCAAGGACACCAGAGATAACTCCCCTGCTCTCTTCGAAACAATACCATGGGATCTTTTACGTCCACCTGAATGGGCAGGCGGGACCACGGTTTAACATCTCATCTGAAAGGCGGTACAACACTTGACACTGCAGCACTCCCTCAGCACTGCCCTGGAGTGTCAGCCGAGACTATGAGCTCAATTCCCTGGAGTGGGTCACAAATCCACAACCTTCTAACTCAGGCAAGGGTGCTACCCACTGAGCCACAGCTGACACTGGAAGAGGAAGAGAATAAATAACTTGTATTTATAGAGCATTTTATTATGTACTCATGACATCCTCAAAATGCTTTACCACCAATGAATTACTTTTGAACTGAAGTCTGTTCTTTTGTAAACAAATATAGCAACCAATCTGTGCACAGAATATCCTAGAGTGAGATGAATAAACCGTTAATTTGTCTTTGATGCTGTTGGTTGAGGGAAGAGTGTTAGCCAGAACACCAGGAGGACACCATGCTCTTCAAATATTGTTGTGGTATCTTTTATGCCAGCTGAACAGGAGGTCAGAGATGGGCAAAATACTGCGGATGCTGGAAATCTGAAATGTAAACAGAAAACGCTGGAAATACTCAGCATTTTCTGTTTATAGTCAGAGCGTGGCTTGGTTTAATGTCTTAACAAAAAGACAGCACCTCTGACAGGAAGCACTCTTTCAATACTATAATGAAATGGACGATTCTAACTCAGGCACGTTCGGCATGGACAAGATACGGGCGGGAGAGAAATCCCCATGGAGCGTGCAGCCTAAGGCCAGGGACATTTTAACTCACAGGCACTGTTTAAATACCCCACCACAGTCTTCCACCTGAAAACAGCATGAGTAGCGTCTGTTTCTGTTTTTATTTCGGATTTCCAGCACCCGGGGTATTTTGCTTTTGTAGGAGTAACGTTGGGACTGAGGACAGGAACAGAAGTTGGGTCAGAAGCTCAAGAACACTGGAGAACCAAAGGATCGATGCCTGGCATGTAGTCAGTGCTGGGGAAGGGAGTTCACTGAGGGCGCTGGCGCTGGGAGGGAGAGGCAAGACCATGGCTTGGGAGGCCCAAGGACTGCGGGTCTGAGGGGAGCACTCCTGCTCCTACTGCCCCACAAGGATTCCTCAGAAGAGTCACATTTTTATAATTACATTGGCCACTCCACTGTCTTCCACCAGGACTTCCTGTAGTATTTGGTCCCCCTGAGGGCCTCCTATGATTTTAACTAAAAATGATGATGCAGCACTGATGATGTCATTGGGCTATGACTTTTGCATTTGATCGGGACCTTGCCTGCCTGTGGTGGGTGGGTGGGCCCCACATTGTTGGAATCCCGGCAATTAAAATGACGGGTTGGGAGCGCAGCAGGTCCTGCCCGGCCACCAGTTTAACCCCACCCGCCGTCCACATAGTTCTCACCTGCTGGGTTACAAGCGGGGCTACTGTATCAGCCTAAGTCATATGCTGGAGCCCAGAGTGCAGCTTAAATCCACAACCTTTTGACTCCGAGGTATGAGTGTTACCAACACCATCAAATGCTTTACTCGCTTTTTTCTTCAGGCGAGAAGTTGCAGAAATCCCTATATGTATGAAATTGTATCAATGACTTACCCATTGCAATAAATATAGTTCAACACCTGACTGAAGGTTATTATCGGCAGCGCTGCCAGTGTAGTGGTATCAAACAGAGAGTCGGGATAAATGGGTCATTTTCCGGTTGGCAAACAGTAACTAGTGGGGTGCCATAGGGATCGGGACTGGGGCCTCAACTATTTACAATTTATATTAATGACTTGGATGAAGGGACCAAGTGCAATGTAATGTGTAAGTTTGCTGATGATACAAAGATGGGTGGGAAAGCAAATTGTGAATTGGACACAAAAAATTTACAAAGGGATATAGACAGGCTAAGTGAGTGGGCTAAAATTTGGCAGATGGAGTATAATGTGGGAAAATATGAAGTTATCCACTATGGCAGAAAAAATAGAAAAGCAAATTATAATTTAAATGGAGAAAAATTGCAAAATGCTGCAGTACAGAGGGACCCTGGGGGTCCTTGTGCATGAAACTCAAAACGTTAGTATGCGGGTATAGCAAGTAATCAGGAAGGTAAATGGAATGTTGGATTTTATTGCAAGGGGGATAGAGTATAAAAGCAGAGAAGTCCTGCTCCAAATGTACAGGGTATTGGTGAGGCCACAGCTTTAGAGTACTGCGTCCAGTTTTGGTCTCCGTATTTAAGGAAGGATATACTTGCATTCAAGGCTGTTTAGAGAAGGTTCATTAGGTTGATTCCGGAGATGAGGGGGTTGACTTATGAAGATAGGTTGAGTAGGTTGGGCCTATACTCATTGGAGTTCAGAAGAATGAGAGGTGATCTTATCGAAATATATAAGATAATGAGGGGGCTCGACAAGGTGGATGCAGAGAGGAAATTTCCACTCATAGGGGAAACTAAAACTAGGGAGCATAGTCTCAGAATAAGGGGCCGCCCATTTAAAACTATGAGGAGGAATTTCTTCTCTGAGGGTTGTAAATCGATGGAATTCTCTGCCCCAGAGAGCTGTGGAGGCTGGGTCATTGAATATATTTAAGGCGGAGATAGACAGATTTGTGAACGATAAGGGAATAAAGCGTTATGGGGAGTGGGCAGGGAAGTGGAGCTGAGTCCATGATCAGATCGGCCATGATCTTATTGAATGGTGGAGCAGGCTTGAGGGGCCAAATGACCTACTCCTGTTTTTTATGTTCTTATGTAAGATTCCCATTCTATAATCGGCCCTGGATCGATTTCTGGGTGGCACAGTGTGTTTTAAGTTATATATATGTATTAGTGTTTTAGTTCATGATTTACAGGTTCGATTCCCCGGGCGGATACTTTAATTCACCGGTCTCGGCATCTTTTAAGCAACTCGCTTTTGACTTGGTCTTCATAAAAATGCAACTAGTCACATTCTGCGAACAGTCATCTTGTAGTTTAAATTATGAACATTTGCCTAATTGCGTGGTTCTGTTTCATATTTTGACTTACGAAGTATCTACATGTCCCATCAATGCTGGGACAGCTCAGAATTTATTTGAAAGTTCGCGTTGACTTAGCTGCTCAATTTAATTCATTCTAATGTATGTCATAAATTCTCCACAAAGAATTGATGGATTTAATTTGTTCATTCCATCAATCTTAATAAAGAGGACAATTCACTTTGCTCCAAAGATTTTTCAAGTTATTATTCCAGTGTATGCAACGATAAAACTTTAGCAGTGTAAGGAAATGTTATTAAGAGTGCTCTGTTTACTCTGGCAGAATTCATTTTCCTGGTAATGGAAGTAGATTAGTACAGCTTGTGCTGCTCATACCTTGAACAAGATGTATTTCACTTGCTTGGACAGTTAAAGACACTCAATCCAGCCTGTACCTGCTTATGTCACTACTGGGAAATGATAAACAACCTGGGCAATTTTCATTTAGGGGAACTAGAAAACTGGCATCAACAGATTGACTGCCTGTTATACGCCCTGTGGGGGTCATTTTAACTTTTAGTGATAGTGTAAAATGGGTGATATTGTACTGGACCTCCATTATAAAGGAAGGGATTTATATAGCGCCTTTCATAATCTCAGAGCATCCCAAAGTGCTTTACAGCCAGTGAAGTACTTTTTTGAGTGTAATGTAGGAAACATGGTAACCAATTTGCACACAGCAAGTCCCACAAACAGCAAACTGATAAATAAGGAGAATCTGTTTCAAGAGGCAGAAGGGTTGGTAACCAGAGGGCACAGATTTAAGGTGATTGGCAAAAGAACCAGAGGTGACATGAGGAAACATTTGTACTCTCTGAAAGGTGGAAGCAGATTCATTAGCAATATCCAAAAGAAAATTGTATAATTACTTGAAAGGAAAACAATTACAAGGGTATGGGGGAAGAGTAGGGGACTGAGATTAATTGGATAGCTGTATCAAAGAGCAGGCACATGCACGATGGGCCAAATGGCCTCTTTCTGTGCTGTATCATTCTATGACTCTATGGCCCCGATTTTAATTTCCCAATACACTGGGAGCGGGGTGGGGAATCCGATAGCCCACGGGAAACCTAGGCTGTCAGTGGAGGTTGCTGACAACGATTCCTCAGAGGAGCTGAGTCCTTCTGAGGGCGCACCATCACAGGATTCATGCAGACCAGTCACCAGCTCAGATATTCACACACCGGTGGGATTAGGAAGGCAGATAGTTGGGTTTTCACCTGGTGACTCACACTTCACAGGTGAGCAAGGTTAAATGGTGGAGACAGGTAGAGTAGTGGAGTGTCACGTGTCAGGGCTCACCCCTCTCCAAGCTTTGCTCAGTTGGACACACATATAATGTACCTCGGGGACCGTCGATGAAGAGGAGAATCATTGAGCAGCAGACAATGTGCAATGCACTGACAGGCCTTCAAAATGGAATCACCATGATCACAGAGATTGGAGGAGTCCACCTCCAAGTATGAAGAGGGGTGATGTCACAGACCACTGAGATGATGTGTTCTTCCATGGATAGAGTGGTCAGCGCCATGGATCATCATACGCTCCAATCAAATGAGTCCATGCACGCCTTCAACACCACCATGCAGACTCTGGATGGCAACATGTCTGGCACCTTAAATAGATTGACAGGTACCTTGGCCTTACAGGGCCACACTGATCTGCACCAAAGTGTTCTCCAGTTACGATGTTGTGAAGAATAGATCACATCTAGCACAGTGGTAGCAGTGAAGTGTGGCTGGGCCGTGAGGGGGATGATGGTGAAAGGGGTCGTAGAAGTGTGGCTCCACGCAAAGCACTTCAACTTCTCACCCACAACCCATCTCTGTCAATCGCCCAGCCAATGGCCGAGTCTGCCCCTGCACAGGTGCAGCTGGAGCAGTCTTTGGCGGGGTGTTTAAGAGCTCCACAACACAGAAGACGTCGGCCAACAGCATCTCAGCAGTCGGAGCAGGGATCTGAGCAGTCTGCCTCTACCACTGCTCAAGCCACAGGTTGCACCACATAGGAATAACAGAAAAAGCAAGAGTAGGGCTTTCTAGTTGCACGAGGGTATGCAGATGGGTGTCTGAGAAAAAGTTTTTGTTCTTTATTTAGCTCATATAAATGCTATTCTTTTTAGCCACTTTTCCATTTTCTCCATTCTTGGGTGTTGGGTGGCAAGTGGCTTTCTAACTTGTTGATGATGAATGCTGTCATGTATGCAACCTTCATACAACTGTAACCTTCATGTAACTAACCTTCATGCAACCACACTGTACACTGTATATAAGTCCTGGAAATGCACACCTTGACCACAGGGGGTGAACTTTTGGGAGACACTCCTCACCTGGGCATTCAGGTATTTAAAGGGAGGTCCCACGCAGGGTTATCACTTCTTTGTCCTGGGAATAAAGGAAGGTCACGTAGTGACCATGTCTGCAATACATGCCTCATGTGATTCAGGAACAAGGCGCAGGGACATCACATTTGGCGACGAGAAACGGGAATCACCGAACCACGAGGATGGCCACCGGTAGCACAGAGGAACGTTGCTGTGTGGGTGAGGACTGGGACGACTTCATTGAGAGACTCCAGCAGAGTTTCGTCACAAAGGACTGGCTGGGAACGGTAGCGGCTGACAAGCGGAGGGCACATCTACTGACCAGCTGCGGACCAAAGACGTATGCACTGATGAAAGATCTGTTCGCACCCGAGAAGCTGGCGGACAAGTCCTTCGAAGAGCTCAGCCAGCTGGTCAGTGAGCATCTCAAATCAGCGAGTAGCATACACATGGCCCGGCACCGGTTCTACACACACCGGCTTCGGGAGGGACAAAATATCTCGGACTTCGTTGCGGACCTGCAGCGCTTGGCCAGCCTCCGTAAGTTCACACACGCCTGCAGTGGGGAGGTGTTAAGGGATTTCTTCATTGAGGGCATTAGTCATGCTGGGATTTTCAGGAAACTCATAGAGACCATAGAAGGGGCAGCGTTGATAGCTCAGACCTTCATGGCAGGGGAAGAGGAGACCAAGCAAATTTACACGCGCAGCTCTGGTTCCAACGTGGCGATGGACCAGGGAGTTAACATTGTGAATGCGGCTCAGGACCCTGCAGGCAGGCAAGGGCATTTTGAAGCCGGCCAGGCAGCAACAGACGCAAGGGTGGGCCTGCAATAGGGACAATGGAAAGGGGATCGGCAATTCACGCCATCTCGAGGAACAATGCGTCCCGTGATGGGACCATTGACACCCACCATCAGAGCGCTTAGAAACAACCAAAGGGACAATCAGAGAGGAATGCCTGGTAACAGCTCTTTTGTTAACAACAACCTCAGCTCATGCTGGAGGTGTGGGGGTAGACATACTGCGAAAAGCTGCAGGTTCCAGCAATTTATCTGTAGGAATTGCAACATCAGTGGACACTTGGCCAGAATGTGCAGGAAGGCTGTAGCGTGGCTAATCTATGAGACAGAGGAACCAGACGAGGGGTCTGCAATGCAGGATGATGCTTGGGGCAAAACCATGGATGTTGATGTTCAGCGGGTTTATGTGGCTGACGGCCACAGCTCATATACCAAAACGCCACCCATGATGATGAAAGTTTTATTGAATGGCATCCTGGACACAGGAGCCAGCCAGTCCCTTATGAGCGCCCAACAATTTGAGAGACTATGGCCACACAGAGCTAGCAGGCCAAAACTGGAACGCATTGATACGCAGCTACAGACGTACACCAAGGAGATCATCCCAGTGCTAGGCAGTGCAAACTTGGTGGTAACACATAACGGGTCAGAGAACCGGCTGCCGCTCTGGATTGTCCCGGGAAACGGCCCCGCACTTTTGGGGAGGAGCTGGCTAACCGAGATGAACTGGAAATGGGAGGATGTGCACGCCATTTCATCTGTGGAGCAAAGCTCATGCTCACAGGTCCTACAGAAATTCAGGGCACTGTTTCAACCCGGTGTCGGGACTTTCAAGGGCACCAAAATAGTGATAGACATCACTCCGGACGCCAGAGCGGTGCCGTATGTGATGCGTGAGAAAATTGAAAGTGAATTGGACAGGCTGCTCAGAGAGGGCATAATCTCGGCCGTTGAATTCAGTGACTGGGCAAGCCCCATCGTTCCTGTTCTCAAAGCGGATGGCTCAGTCAGGATTTGTGGCGGCTACAAGGCCACCATCAACCGAGTGACACTGCAGGACCAATACCCGCTTCCGAGAGCGGAGGACCTCTTTGCCATGCTGGCAGGTGGCAAGCTGTTCACCAAGTTGGACCTCACTTCGGCCTACATGATTCAGGAACTAGCTGAAGAATCCAAGCTTCTGACTACCATCACGACGCACAAGGGGCTATTTATCTACAACAGGTGTCCGTTTGGCATTCGTTCGTGGCCGCTATCTTTAATAGGAACATGGAAAGCTTCTTAAATCCATTCCTGGAGCGATCGTATATCAAGACGACATCCTAATAATGGGTCGAGACACCGAGGAACACCTCCAAAATCTGGGGGAGGTGCTACGCCGACTGGACCGGGTAGGCTTGCGGTTGAAAAAGCCCAAGTGTGTGTTTTTGGCTCCAGAGTTCAAGTTTTTGGGCAGGAGAGTTGCCGCAGACGGGATTCGGTCCACCGAAGCTAAAACCAAGGCGATCCGCCGGGCGCCCAGGCCTGGCAACACATCGGAGTTGCGATCATTCCTGGGACTTTTGAACTATTTTGGGAACTTTCTGCCGAACTTAAGCACATTGTTGGAGCCGTTACACATGCTCTTGCGTAAAGGTTGTGAATGGTTTTGGGGGGACGGTCAAGAACGGGCTTTCAATAGAGCGCAGAACCTCCTTTGTTCTAACAAGCTGTTGACTTTGTACGACCCCTGTAAAAAACTGGTTTTAACGTGTGATGCATCATCCTATGGGGTTGGGTGCGTGTTGTAGCAGAGTAATGATGATGGCCGACTTCAACCAGTGGCTTATGCCTCCAGGTCGCTCTCCTAGGCAGAGTGTGGATACGGCATGGTCGAAAAGGAAGCACTCGCTTGTGTTTACGATGTGAAATAGATGCACCAGTACCTTTTCGGTAGGTGGTTCGAGCTCGTAACACCACAAGTCGTTAACATCCCTGTTGTCCGACAGCATGGCTGTCAATGCCAATGCGTCAGCTCGCATACAGCGATGGGCTCTCAAGCTGACTGCGTATGACTACACCATACGGCACCGGCCAGGCACCGAGAATTGCGCTGATGCGCTCAGCAGGCTCCCACTGGCCACCACTGAGGGGGCGTCGGAGCAAAGCGCTGAGTTGATCATGGCCGTTGAGGTTTTTGACACGGCAGGCTCCCCCATCACAGCCCGCCAGATCAAACTCTGGACCAACAGGGACCCCCTCCTATCCATGATAAAGAAATGTGTTCTGACTGGGGATTGGGCGCCCGCACACGGGGCGTGCCCCGAGGAGGTCAGACCGTTTCACAGACGGATGGATGAGCTCTGCATCCAAGCCGACTGCCTGCTATGGGGCAGCCGGGTAGTCATGCCCCAGAAAGGAAGGGAAGCATTCATCTGGGAACTCCACGGCAAGCACCCTGGCATCGTGCTAATGAAGGCCATTGCCCGGTCACATGTATGGTGGCCGGGAATTGACTCAGACCTGGAACACTGGGTTCGCAGGTGCACGACATGTGCCCAGCTGGGCAATGCCCCCAGGGAGGCCCCCCTCAGTCCGTGGCCTGGCCCACCAGGCCATGGTCACGCGTTCACGTAGACTACGTGGGCCCATTCATGGGGAAAATGTTCCTGATCGTTGTCGATGCATACTCGAAATTGATCGAGTGCAGAATTATTAAACTCGTGCATGACATCCATCACAGTGGCGAGTCTGCGCACGGTTTTCGCAACCCACGGCTTGCCGGACATTCTGGTCAGCGACAATGGCCCGTGTTTCACCAGCCATGAATTCCAGGAGTTTATGTCGGGTAATGGCATCAAACACGTCTGGACAGCGGCGTTCACGCCGGCTTCCAATGGCCAGGTGGAACGTGCGGTCCAAGTCATAAAACAGGGCACGCTTCGTATCCAAGGACCCTCCCTTCAGCACAGCCTATCGTGCCTCCTACTGGCCTACAGGTCCCGCCCGCATTCGCTCACGGGAGTCCCCCAGCGGAACTACTCATGAAACGCACGCTTAAAACGCAGCTGTCCCTCATTCATCCAGCCCTGACAGACATTGTTGAGGGCAAGCGCCAGGTCCCAAACCGAGTGCCATGATTGAAACGCAAAGGGGAGGTGTATTGAAATTGATGACCCGGTATTTGTTCTTAACCATGCTTTGGGACCCAAGTGGCTTGAGGGCACCGTAATTGGCAAAGAGGGGAATAGAGTCATAGTGGTCAGACTCAACAATGGGCAGATATGTCGAAAACACTTGGCCCAAATAAAGAAAAGGTTCAGCATAGACACTGAGGAACCTGAGGAAGTGCATGAGATGTTACCTACACCACTGCCAGTGGACGAGCAACAAGGACATTCACGAACATGCACAGTCCCTGCGGCCAGCCCGGAAAGGCCGGAATCACCTCAGGTGACAGAGGTGCATGCCAAGGCTCAGCCACCAGAGCCCCAACTGCAGCGCTCCACGAGTGAGCGTCGACCACCTGAAAGACTTAACCTTTAACACAAAAAGACGTGAGGGGGGAGGTCATGTCATGTATGCAACCTTCATACAACTGTAACCTTCATGTAACTGTAACCTTCATGCAACCACACTGTACACTGTATATATGTCCTGGAAATGCACACCTTGACCACAGGGGGTGAACTTGTGGAAGACATTCCTCACCTGGGCATTCAGGTATTTAAAGGGAGGTCCCACGCAGGGTCATCACTTCTTGGTCCTGGGAATAAAGGAAGGTCATGCAGTGGCCGTGTCTGCAATACATGCCTCGTGTGATTCAGTAACAAGGTGCAGGGACACCACAAATGCGAGGACATGAATTGATGGGGACCAATGGGGGGATGTTGAAAGGGTAATTGACAGGTTTCAGGACTGCTTTGTGTCAATGGCATTAGGAGGGGTGGGGGAAGAGTGGCTGTTGCATTTTCTGGTGACAAAGGTACACTGCTGCAAACTAAGTTAACTTTGCATTAAGAAGTGCATCCCTGGCATCCCGGGCAGCAGTGTGAGCAGCTGGGGACACATTGCCCTCATCACCCTCCTTCCTCCTCCTCCTCCCCCTCCGAATCACCCGCGGAGGACCTGAGCTCTTTGCCTTGTTCTTCCTGCAGGTCCAAACCTCACTGTTGTGCAATGTGTGCAGTGCACAGCAAACCATGACCATTCTGGAGACATGGCAGGTGTCTACTGAAGGGTGCCTCCAGATCTGTCGAAGTATCTGAAGCTCATCTTCAGCATGCCGATGGTCTGTTCAGTCACACATCTGGTGGTGATATGGTATTCATTGTAGGCTGCTGGGCTTCAGTAGTGGGGTTTCTGACGGGTGGCATGAGCTCGGTTTGCAGTGGCCGAGCAGCCATCCCTGAAGTCTACTTCCAGGTGCGAAGAGATCAGGGAGCTCAGACTGCCGGAGGATGAAAGCATCGTGGCAGCTACGCGGAGATTTTGCACACGCCTGCATAAACATCATTTTGTGGTTGCACACCAGCTGCACATTGACCTGGCAAACATCAGTCACCTGTCTTATGCATCTGTGCACGGCCGAGTGAGTGATCCCGGATATGTCTGCAGCAGAGCCCTGGAAAGATTCGGAGGCAAAAAAGTTGTGGCGGGTGGTGACTTTGATGGCCACTGCTAACATGTGGTCCAGGTCCAGTTGGCAGCAGGTCTTCTTCTAGGAGGCTGCACCACCTGATGTGACATCCTCAGCCTCCTGAGACATCATGGGTAGTACCTCTCTGCTAATCCCCTCTCTACTGGTTCCCTTTCTGCTGTGCAGCCACCGGTCTATGAGCATCATCATCATCATCATCATCATAGGCAGTCCCTCGGAATGGAGGAAGACTTGCTTCCACGCTTAGCATGAGTTCTTAGGTGGTTGTACAGTCCAATACGAGAACCACGGTCTCTGTCACAGGTGGGTGGGGAGTCTGATTTGCTGCACGCTCCTTTCGCTGCCTGCGCTTGATTTCTGCCCTCCCGGATGCACTTTCTCCACTTAGGGCGATCTTTGGCCAGGGACTCCCAGGTGTCAGTGGGGATGTCGCACTTTATCAGGGAGGCTTTGAGGGTGTCCTTGTAAAATTTCTGCTGCCCACCTTTGGCTCGTTTGCCGTGGACGAGTTCCGAGTAGAGTGCTTGCTTTGCGAGTCTCGTGTCTGGCATGCGAACTATGTGGCCTGCCCAATGGAGCTGATCAAGTGTGGTCAGTGATTCAATGCTGGGGATATTGGCTTGGACGAGGACGCTAACATTGGTGCGTCTGTCCACCCAGGGGATTTGTAGGATCTTGCGGAGACATCGTTGGTGATATTTCTCCAGCGACTTGAGGTGTCTACTGTACATGGTCCAAGTCTGTGAGCCATACAGGAGAGTGGGTATTACTACGGCCCTGTTGACCATGAGCTTGGTGACAGTTTTGAGAGCCTGGTCTTCAAACACTCTTTTCCTCAGGGCGCACTGGAGACGGTGTTGGATCTCGTCATCAATGCACAGCAGGCGGCTGGTCATCTTGGTCCTCATCTAGGTCCAATCTAAGGCTGCATAAGCGGCACCCAAGCTGATGTGATAGAGCTAACGCCCGAAATGTAGAAAGTAACCTCAAAATTGTACAAAGTAGTCTCTCAGCAGAAGTACTGTGAATAAACCCTTTCCCACCAGTAGGTAAGAAAGCAGCTGTGAGTGCTGAGCGTTTATTGCCATCTTTGTCTGCGATTGCTTCAGCTCCCTCAATTGCGCTGTGTACTCGTCATGCTCTCACTGGCGAGTTTCAGGGAGCCCGGGGAACCCATGGACCCAACATTAAAGTGAAAACAGTGCATCAGTGTCGTAGCATGCGGAAATTCACAACCCTCCTTTCCCTAGGAGATTGCACGCAGGCAGCCTATTGTGCTGGAGTCAAATGCGGAAGTCGGCAAGTTGGAGCCGCACTGTCAATTTCGCCGGTTTTAAACCGCCACCCACACCCAAACCCACGCGTCATCCACATTAAAATTCAGCCCTATGATTCTTTTATTGCCTTGATCACAGATAATTCAATTCCTCTTCCTCTGAAGAGGAATCTTCCTTGCTGTGAATGTAGAACATACAAACTGTCCAACGTAATGCATTTTAAGATGTAGCTTTTGCAAGAATGTTAGCTTGGTTGTGTCTGGAGGAAGAGGGCTGGCAATTGATAACCAGGGCACGGACTTGTCGGGGTTTGAATATAATGTGGCACAACTCTGGAAACTTTAGAATGGCACAGAAGATTTATTTTCCTCTTTTATAGAATAATAAACGTAGAATAGTAAATACCCTGCTTGCTTCTATTCAGTGAAATCTGAGTCAGGAATTTCTGTTGCTCATTTATGTATACATATTTAATTTATGATGCTAGCTTCTGAAATGTGAATATCTTCACATGCTCTATTGCTTCTACTGCTTGCAAGTTGATGGTTTACAATAACAAAAATCAGATAACAGAATAATCAAAAGGGATCTGTAATTGAGAGGTGAACATGAAAAAATGGTGCATTCCCAACAAACATTTACAGTTATATTAGTGAGCAAGTGGAAATAACTGAGTGATGTCACATCATGCAGCTTTAAGCTATGGCCTCTAGGTTCTGTGATAGCCTGCAATTTCACTGGATTATCTTTTGAAGTCTTGGTTCCATGCTGTTGTTGGTATGTGAATTATATTCCTTTTGACATGAATATATTCTGTGAGGGCAGAATTTTCCACTTAAAGATTTTCTAAACCACCAATAGTTTTTTAATATAACATACCATTTATTTATGACTTCTTGAAGTAATTATTGATAGTCTGCCAGCGCATTGCATTTATCCCACGGGAGGAGAGGCACCATTCCTTATTTCGATTTTCCCTCTATGGCCCCTTATGCATTTCTTTTAGGTTTCTTCTAACCGAGCGAGTATTAGAATTGCCACCAAATCTGACCAGGTGATTAAGTCCATTTAATGTTATTGGTGTCATTTTTACAGTTATTTGTTAATGTATTGTTCCATGCTAGTCACTGAGCAAGTAGCCAGGGAACATTGAAAAGTACATTGGAGGTCTTCTGTTTTGTTATTGACATCATCATAGGCGGTCCCTCGAGCAAGGATGACTTGCTTCCACAAGAGTTCACAGATGTTTCAATGAAGGACCCAATGTTCCAGTCCTAAACTCTAATTGAGGGGGTGGAAGATGCCTGTGCGTGGATTTTTTTAACGTGTGGTGACTGTTGCACATCAGCCACCACATGGGCTTTGACAGAGCTGGGCCTTTATCCAGTGGCAAGGGTTGAACCAGAACGACTGGAGACCAGCTCTGCTGCATGGACCTATTGCGTGCACATAGCGCAGTGTGGGCAGGCCCGTGCTGCCCCTGGGCCCTCGCCTCTTCTGGGCCCCGAACCCTCATTCACCTTCACCAATGATGTTCCAGGGCCCAGCGCTCCAGCTCTATTTATCGCCCCAACTTGTGGTGGTGTTTTCACACAGGTCGGGGCGACCCATGCCTATCCTCACCCACCCATACATTAGTGTATGGTGTTAATTCTGCTTTGCAGCACGAATCGGGGAATGGGAAACCTGGCAGATTCCTTCTCCCAATGGTTAACCAAACGCAAGCCAGGAGATTTGACGGGAGATCTCATTGAGTTCAGCTTTTCACCACATGCTGCAGCTTAAGCCAGAGAACTATTTGAAGGAGCATTTGAAGGAAAATATGTGCGGACGGACACAAATGCTTTTGAGAGCTAAAATCGCTTTTCGCCATTCCCACTGGATGCAAAGTCTGTCGAATGATGCGTACAAGAAAGTGGGAATAGCACCATAGTGGTACGTTACTGGACTAGCAATCCGGAGACCAAAGTTCAAATCCCACCACAGCAGCTGTGGAATTTAAAATTCAGTTAATTAAATAAATCTGGAATTAAAAAGTCCGTATCAGTAATGGTGACCATGAAACTACCGGATTGTCATTAAAAACCCATCTGGGGGTTCACTAATGTCCTTCAGGGAAGGAAGTCTGCTGCCCTTACCCAGTCTGGCCTATATGTGACTCCAGATCCACAGCAATGTGGTTGACTCTGGAATGGCCCAGCAAGGCAATTAGGGATGGGCAATAAAGGCAGGCCTTGCCAGTGGTGCCCACATCCCATGAATGAATTTTTGAAAAATGCTACTGAGAACCCGGTCTCCTGTAAACATTCAAAATGGGACAGGCTCACCAAGGTACAATGAGCGAGCCACAGAAAATCCCTGTAACCTCACAGTTTAAAGTTAAAGACATCATGAAACAATACAAAACTTTCACATTTTACAAAAAAACAATAAGGACAAGATATTTTATACATAATAGCTGCTTACTTTAAAATCATGTATGCAGGACACCACTGCAGAATTCAAAGCCCTCCAAAATAAAGGGGGCCACTTGTACAGCAGTATCTGATATGGCAGCTTTATAAAATGGAGCAACTTGTACACCAGATTTTACGGTAGTGGTCAAAATCATTTGAGGGGGCCGAAATGTCCTCCCTCTTTAAGACCCATTACCGCCTCCAATGATGTCCTTATGATATCAAGCTCTTCGATTCATTATTGACATAAAGATAATGTAGAGAGCAGAGATTTTATCCCTTCAGGTATATTGTATAAGCTGTAATTACTCAATGAAAACATCAGGTACACAAAGCAGTTTTCCATTTTTCTCCAATCTCCAACTAATTAAATATTCACTAAAAATGACTGGGACAGGTTTGTCACAGATGAGGGTATTTCTCTAGTTCTGTGTGTCGTTCAGTATACATGATAACATTCATTTTTAAACTCCTGATTTACCACAAAATGAGCACTGTCAAATTTTTAGATTAATCCAACTGATAATCAGTTGTCTGCTTTGTCCTTTCACTTTATATTTTTCTTATTTTCTAGAGTTATATTTGCCAGGGAAAAATCATTTCTGGTCTTAGACTTATAAATCACACATAAAATAACATTATTGTTTATCTGTCTTGCTTGAAGTAAGCATTTGGCTATATGTTTCCTCATGGAATTAGCACCATCTAAATGTTATGGGTTGATATTCCTTTTATTTCACTTGGATGTAAAAGAAGAAATAAAGACTTGCATTTATATAGCGCTTTTCATGACCACCGGACGTCCCAAAGTGCTTTACAGCCAATGAAGTACTTTTGGAGTGTAGTCACTGTTGTAATGTGGGAAATGCAGCAGCCAACTTGCGCACAGCAAGCTCCCACAAGCAGCAATGTGATCATGACCAGATAATCTGTTTTTACTATGTTGATTGAGGGATAAATATTGGCCAGGACATTAGGTAGAGGGACATTAGGTAGAAATGATCATATATACATAGCGAAGCCTGTTTGATTTTCTGTCCATTTAAGTTAGTGGATGGAAGATCAGGTGGGCTGTTACAGTCGTGCAATTTGACCCACTCAATTTTTTTCCTATGTCCTGTACCCTGGCAATCTTTTACGCCCAAGTGGCAATAAGAGGAAAATTTGCCCTTGACTGTTTAAAGTGGCAACTTTAAAATTCTTAGCGCGATGATGGTTGTTAGTGCTAGGGAATTAAATACTTCCCACTTTAGACACCCAGGCCCCAATATTTAACAGGGAAGGGCTTTGTGTGTGTGTGTGTGTGTGTGTGTGTGTGTGTGTGGGGGCAGGTGGAGTTTCGAACAGGAAAGCCAGAAGCCCGGGTTTCCCCACATGCTGTGGAGTTTTAACTCTACAGTGTGTGACTTTAGGATCCCCTGCCTGGAAGTCAACCTGATTAAAAGGCTTGGCTTCCAGTTAGGTGGGGAGCACTCCAGATCACCCTCAAGTGCCAGCAACAAGCACCTGCTTGCCAGGCATAGCTTTTTGCAGATGCAGAGTAAAGCTCCCTCTGCTGTACCTGAACACAACAACTGGCAGTTATATAGCATCTTTAACATAGTTAAACATCCTAAGGCGCTTCACAGGAGCATTATCAGACAAAATTTGACACAGAGCCACATGAGGAGATATTAGTACAGGTAAAGAGGTAGGTTAAACAGAGCGTCTTAAAGGAGAAGGGAGAGGTGGAGAGGTTTAGAGATGGAATTCCAGAGTTTAGGGCCTAGACAGCTGAAGGCACAGCCGCCAATGGAGGGGTGAAGGAAATTGGGGATTCACAAGAGGCCAGAATTGGAGGAATGCAGAGTTCTCGGAGGGTTGATGGGGCTGGAGGAGGTTACAGGAATAGGGAGGGGTGAGGCCATGGAGGGACTTGAACACAAGGATGAGAACTTTTAATTTGATGCGTTGCTAGATCGGGAGTCAATGTAGGTCAGCAAGCACAAAGGTGATGGGTGAACAGGACTTGGCGCGAGTTATGCTACGGGCAGCAGAGTTTATGATGAGCTCAAGTTTACAGAGGGTGGAAAGCGGGAGGCCGGCCAGGCGAACATTGGAATAATCGAGTCTGAAGGTAACAAAGGCACGATTGAGGGTTTCAGCTGCAGATGAGCTGAGCCAGAAGCGGAGATGAGCGAAATGTTAAGGAAGTAGCAGAAGGTGATCTTGGTAATGGAGAGGATATGTGATCAGAGCTCACATTCAAATAGGCTGGCAAAGATGCGAAGAGGTACCTCAAGTCTCAACTCCAGTAGGGCACCCCCTACTCCACCACTATGGTAATTTCCCCATTTTCCACATCACTCAGCCTTATGTCAATTTGAGTAACATTGTCAATTAATACCATATTGGGGCAGGTTGCTGTAGGTGCACGTTCACTAGGAACAATTGTGGCTACCAAATCTAATTTTACATAAGACTCTTAGAACCAATAGATTAGAGGACATTAATCTCATCAACATGGGTTGGATTTAAGGTGAAAGGCCAGCATCTAATCCACTGCAATGTCTGGTTCTCCTAATGTGGCAACTCGATGTTTTCATTGACTTGATGATCTGAGTAATGACGTGTCCTCCAATATTATAAAACAGTCTTAAATCACCCCTCCCCCTGCCTCCCCCTCCCCACAGGATAGTGTGAAATAGGTCCTGATGGAGTGTGGTAGGAAAATAAATAACTTACATTTATATACCACAAAGGTAAGAATCTCTGGATTACTACCTGAGCCATGAGCAAATTTGCACAAGGTAAATAAGATCAGAGAGTTCAACACTTGTCAAAGACTGGTGTGGGAGAAATGTGTTTTGGTTCGTGGGACACTGGCACAAGTACTGAGGTAAGAGGGAGCTGTTCCGTTGGGATGGGCTCCACTTAGACCGCGCTGGGACTAGGATCCTGGAGAATCAAATAACTAGGGCTGTAGAGAGGGTTTAAACTAATTAATAGAGGGGAGGATTCAGGTGAGCAAAAATCAAAAATGTCAAAGAATAAGGAGAAGGCAATAGAGCAGGGTAGCACTGGGGGAAAATGAAAACCAGGGCGTGCCAGGAAGGAACAGAATGTATAAACATAAAAGTGAATCAGAAAGTGGGGTCAAAGCAGGAAAAAATGGTAAAAGAACAAATTTTAAAGTTCTTTATCTGAATGTATGCAGCATTCGTAACAAAATAGATGAGTTGATGCACAAATAGATACAAATAGGTATGATCTGATAGCCATTACAGAGACGTGGTTGCAAGGTGACCAAGGCTGGGAACTAAATATTCAAGGTTATTTGACAATTCCGAAGGAGAGACAGAAAGGAAAAGGAAGTGGGGTAGCAATGTTAATAAAAGATAAGATCAGTGAGTTAGTGAGAAACGATATTGGCTTAGAAGATCAAGATGTTGAATCAGTGTGGTGGACTTAAGGAATACTAAGGGGAAAAAGTCACTGGTGGGCATAGTCTATAGGCCCCCCTAACAGTAGCTACACTGTTGGACAGAGTTAAATCAAGAAATAATGGAGGCTTGTAAAAAAGGAACCACAATAATCATGGGTGATTTTAACCTTCATATCGATTGGACAAAGCAAATTGGCCAGGGTAGTCATGAGGAAGAGTTCATAGAGTGTATCCGGGATAGTTTCCTTGAACAGTACGTTGCGGAACCAACCAGGAAGCAGTCTATCTTAGATTTGGTACTGTGTAATATGACAGGATTAATAAACCATCTCCCAGTAAAGGATCCTCTTGGAATGAGTGACCATAACATGGTTGAATTTCAAATTCAGTTGGAGGGTGAGAAAGTTGGATCTCAAATCAATGTCCTAAACTTAAATAAAGGAGATCACAAAGGTATGAAGGCAGTGTTGGCTAAAGTATGGAACAGTTGATGAGCAGTAGCAGACATTTAAGGAGATATTTCATAACTCGCAACAAAATATATTCCAATGAGAAGGAAAGATGGTAAGAGAAGAGATAACCATCCATGGCTAACTAAGAAAATAAGGGATGGTATTAAATTGAAAACAAGGGCAAGACTAGTGGGAGGCCAGAGGATTGGGAAACTTTTAAAAGCCAGCAAGGAACGAATAAAAAAAATAATAGAGAGGGAAGATAGATTATGAAAGCAAACTAGCACAAAATATAAAAAGAGATAGTAAAAGTTTCTACAGATACATAAAAAGGAAAATAATGGCTAAAGTAAATGTTGGTCCCCTAGAGGATGAGACTGGGGAATTAATAATGGGGAACAGGGAAATGGCAGAGATGTTGAACAAATATTTTGTATCGGTCTTCACGATAGAAAACAATAACAACATCCCAATAGTGGATAATCAATGGGTTAGAGGGAGGGAGGAACTTAATACAATCACTATCACTAAAGAAGTAGTACTCGGTAAAATAATGGGACTAAAAGCAGACAAGTCCCCTGGACCTGATGGCTTATATCCTAGGGTCTTAAAAGAAGTGGCTGCAGAGATAATGGATGCATTGGTTGTAATCTACCAAAATTCCCTGGATTCTGGGGAGGTCCCAGCGGATTGAAAAACTGCAAATGTAACGCCCCTATTTAAAAAAACGAGGCAGACAGAAAGCAGGAAACTATAGACCAGTTAGCCTAACATCTGTTGTTGGGGAAAATGCTGCAGTCCATTATTAAGGAAGCAATAGCAGGACATTTAGAAAAGCATAATTCAATCAAGCAGAGTCAGCATAGTTTTATGAAAGGGAAATCATGTTTGACAAATTTGCTGGAGTTCTTTGAGGATGTAGTAAGCAGGGTGGATAAGGGGGAACCAGTGAATGTGGTATATTTGGATTTTCAGAAGGCATTCAATAAGGAGCCACATAAAAGGTTACTGCACAAGATAAAAATTCACGGGGTTGGGGGTAATATATTAGCATCGATAGAGGATCAGCTAACTAACAGAAAACAGAGAGTCGGGATAAATGAGTCATTTTCCGGTTGACAAACAGTAACTAGTGGGGTGCCGCAGGGGCCTCAACTGTTTACAATCTATATTAATGACTTGGATGAAGGGACCGAGTACAATGTAGCCAAGTTTGCTGAGGATACAAAGATGGGTAGGAAAGCAAATTGTGAGGAGGACACAAAAAATCTGCAAAGGGATATAGACAGGCTAAGTGAGTGGGCAAAAATTTGGCAGATGGAGTATAATATGGAAAAATGTGAGATTTTGAAGGCAGAGATAGACAGATTTTTAAGTGATAAAGGACTAAAGAGTTATGGGGAGCGGGCAGGGAAGTGGAGCTGAGTCCATGATCAGATCAGCCATGATCTTATTTAAATGGTGGTACAGGCTCAAGGAGCCAAATGGCCTACTCCTGCTCCTATTTCTTATGTTCTTATATAGTGCCTTTCATAACCTCAAGATGTCCCAAAGAAGTATTTTTAAAGTAATTACTGTTGTAATGTAGGAAAGCCAATAGGCCCATTCTACTCAAACTTTCCTCATAGGACAGCCTTCTCATCCCATAAAGCAATTTAGTGAGCCTTTATTGCACTCGCTCTAAGGCAGATATGTTCTAATGGGGATCAAACCCTCGATCTTGGCGTTATTAGCACCACGCTCTAACCAACTGAGCTAACCGGTAACGCGCCGTCCCTTCAGCCCGCTCAGCGTCCCTTTGGTCCACCTGGAACTGGCGACTCGGCATCCCTTCAACCCACATGGAACTCGTGGCACGTGGTATGGTGGCCTTCCTGTCCTCTCCAGCGGCTCACCAAGAATAAAGATGGAGCGGAGTGCAGCCAACAAAAGCGAACAGGGCCCCAGTGGTTCCCACCCTCACCCTCCACACATCTGGTCCCTCAACACCTGTCCTGAAGGCGCTGCTGAGTGCCAAGCTTATGGCTCACATCTCAGCATAGGCAACTAGGCCCATATAGGAGAGCCTGGCCTCCAGTCGTCTCTGACCCACTTGCCACTGGGCCAAGACCTCGCTCTACTAAGCCCGGGCCACCCCACGTTAAAAGAACTCACGCACAGGCAACTTCCACCCTTCAAAATTAAGTTCTGGACCTGGAACATTAGGACCCTCATGGACAATCCCAACAGCAACAGACCGGAACGTCGCACTACTATCGTTGCCCGGGAACTCAGACGACTTGACGTTGGCATCACCACCGTAAGCGAGTCTAGGCAGATTGGGGAAGGCTAGCTCAAAGAGCAAGGTGGTGGTTACACTTCCTTCTGGAAAGGCAAACCAGAAGAAGAACGCCGCCTCCATGGAGTTAGCTTTGCCATCAAGAATGGGAGCTCGGCGGACGGGAGTCGACACTAGAACGGGAGTGGACCGCGGGTCTGTCCCCGGCGGTAAGTAAGAAGATCCTGAAAAAAAGGTTAGTGAATATTTTATATATTTTTTTTCCATAGCGACTTACCTGGATGGGGGTCCCCTGATGGTCTTCCGATAGTTTAAAAAAAATGTTTTCCTGAGGATTTTTTTTTTCCAGCTGTTCGATCCTCCGTGGGCCCGACTCCATCCTCGGCGGCACTTGGGCGGCAAGCTCCTCTGCTGCCAAGAATGAGACCTCCCGCATGTTGCTGCCCAGATTGGTGGCATACGTCATCCATTTGCCGCCCGTCAACCTTCGAGGGACCTCGGCGATGAATATCCCGCCCAAAGTACCGTCCGGTACCTCGGCGGCCATCGGCGGTGTTGTGTTCCTAACACAGATGAGACTGCACACAGGGAGGTTAAAGTAACAGTGACCTCAGTCTTTATTAAGACACTCCAGAGTGAGGAACAGGCCTTAGGGGCCGACTTATATACAGTGCTCCCAAGGGATGCTGGGATCCCTTGGGGCTTCAGGGGATGCACTCCCTGGTGGCGGAACATGGGAGTGCATGCTTTACAGATACACAACATCACTCCCCCCAAAGTCAAAGTAAAAATTATTTACAAGGTGAGGCAGTCAGGAGCCTTTCTTTCCCTGGTGGACCGTCTCGGTACAAATGTCTGTTCTGGTGTGTTGGCTGTGCCCTCACTGGGCTGACGTGTTGTTGGCCCTGCAGAGCTGCTGGGTGAGCCTGGCCTTGGTGGGCTGTTGGGCGTGATGGGTTCAATTTCCTGGTCCGGCATGATGTTGTTGATCCTTTGGGTTTGTGTTATGTGCTCGAAAAAGGTGGTGTCTGCTGTGGATTGTTCAGGGCAGTCTGTGAACCGCAGCCTCATTTGGTCCAGGTGCTTTCTGCAAATTTGTCCATTGTCTAGTTTGACTACAAACACCCTACTCCCTTCTTTAGCTATCACCGTGCCCGCGATCCACTTGGGACCATGTCCATAGTTTAGCACCATACACAGGGTTATTCAGATCAATTTCCCGTGACACAGTGGCGCGACCATCATTTACATTTTGTTGCTGCCGCTTGCTCTCTACCTGATCATGCAGGTTGGGGTGAACCAGCGAGAGTCTGGTTTTAAGTGTCCTTTTCATGAGTAGCTCAGCCGGGGGCACCACTGTGAGTGAGTGGAGTCTCGTGCGGTAGCTGAGCAGTACTTGGGACAGGCGGGTTTGGAGTGAGCCTTCTGTGACTCATTTGAGGCTCTGTTTGATTGTTTGTACTGCCCGCTCTGCCTGCCCATTGGAGGCTGGTTTAAACGGGACCGAGGTGACATGTTTGATCCCATTGCGGGTCATGAATTCTTTAAATTCGGCACTGGTAAAACATGGCCAGTTGTCACTGACCAGTATGTTAGGCAGGCCGTGGGTGGCAAACATGGCCCTCAGACTTTCAACGGTGGCGGTGGCGGTGCTTCCCAACATTATTTCACATTCAATCCATTTTGAAAAAGCATCCACCACAACCAGGAACATTTTACCGAGAAACAGGCCCGCATAGTCGACATGAATCCTCGACCATGGTCTGGAGGGCCAGGACCACAAACTTAGTGGTGCCTCTCTGGGCGCGTTGCTCAACTGAGCACACACGCTACATTGCCGTACACAGGACTCTAAGTCAGAGTCGATATCGGGCCACCACACGTGGGATCTGGCTATCACTTTCATCATTACTATACCCGGGTGTGTGCTGTGGAGATCCGAGATGAACGTCTCCCTGCCCTTTATGGGTAGCACTACGCGGTTACCCCACAACAGGCAGTCTGCCTGAATGGACAGCTCGTCCTTTCGCCACTGGAATGGCTTGATTAGCTCTTGCATTTCAACGGGGATGCTGGCCCAGCTCCCATGCAGCACACAGTTTTTTTACTCGGGACAGCAGAGGATCTTGGCTGGTCCAAGTCCTAATCTGGCGACCGTGACAGGTGATTTATCATTTTCAAATGCTTCCATGACCATCAACAAGTCTGTGGGCTGTGCCACCATCAACAAGTTTGCAGGCTGCGCCATTTCCATGCCCGTGGTGGGCAATGGTAGCCGACTGAGAGCATCCGCACAGTTCTCGGTGCCTGGCCTGTGGCGGATGGTATAATTATACGCTGATAGCGCGAGTGCCCACCTTTGTATGCATTAGTATTTATTCCCTTGTTTTTAGCGAACAGGAATATGAGGGGTTTCCAGCTCAAATTTGAGGCCAAACAGGTACTCATGCATT
Organism: Pristiophorus japonicus; assembly: GCF_044704955.1. Taxonomy (NCBI): domain Eukaryota; kingdom Metazoa; phylum Chordata; class Chondrichthyes; family Pristiophoridae; genus Pristiophorus; species Pristiophorus japonicus. Next base: position 158,422,844 of record NC_091991.1, read on the forward strand.
TTCTTTACCCCGAACACACACGCTAATGCCTCTTTCTCAATCATGTTGTAGGCCCTCTTGGCCTTAGACAAGCTGCTGGAAGCATAGACGACAGGTTGCAACTTCCCCGTAACATTAGCTTGTTGTAATACACACCCAACTCCGTACGACGATGCATCACATGCTAGCACAAGTCTTTTACATGGGTTATACAATACAAGCAGCTTGTTGGAGCGTAAAATGTTTCTGGCTTTTTCAAAAGCAATTACTTGGTTTTTTTCCCCATACCCAGTTCTCACCTTTACGCAATAACACATGTAGGGGCTCTAAGAGGGTGCTTAACCCTGGCAGGGAGTTACCAAAATAGTTGAGGAGTCCCAGGAACGACCGCAACTCCGTGATGTTCTGTGGCCTGGGCGCGTTCCTGATAGCCTCTGTATTGGCGTCTGTGGGTTGAATGCCGTCCGCCGTGATCTTTCTCCCCAAAAACTCCACTTCTGTTGCCATGAAGACGCATTTCGACCTCTTCAGCCGCAGCCCTACGTGATCCAGTTGCTGGAGGACCTCCTCCAGGTTTTGTAGGTTCTCGACAGTGTCCCGAGCCGTGACCAATATGTCGTCCTGAAAAATCACCGTGTGTGATACCGACTTGACTAGGCTCTCCATGTTTCTCTGGAAGATCGCTGCAGCCGACCGAATTCCAAATGGGCATCTGTTGTGCGTGTTGATGCAGGTGAGGCCCTTCGAAGACTCTTCCAGCTCCTGCGTCATGTAGACCGAAGTCAGATCGAGCTTGGTGAACGTCTTGCCTCCTGCCAGTGTCGCAAATAGGTCATCTGCCTTAGGTAGCGGGTATTGGTCCTGTAGTGAGAAATGATTAATAGTTACTTTATAATTGCCGCAAATCCTGACCGTGCCATCACTTTTGAGTACTGGAACAATCGGGCTGGCCCACTCACTGAATTCCACTGGGGAGATGATGCCCTCGCGTTGCAACCTGTCCAGCTCGATTTCCACTCTCTCCCTCATCATGTGAGATACCGCTCGCGCCTTGTGGTGAATGGATCGTGCCTCTGGGACCAAGTGGATCCGCACCTTCGCCCCGGAAAAGTTTCCAATGACTGGCTCAAAAAGGGAAGGAAATTTGTTAAGAACCTGGGTACATGAGGCCTCATCGACATGTGATAGCGCTCGGATGTCATCCTAGTTCCAGCGGATTTTGCCCAGCCAGCTCCTTCCAAGCAGTGTGGGGCCATCGCCCGGGACAATCCAGAGTGGCAATTCGTGCACTGTGCCCTCATAGGTGACCTTGACCATGGCGCTGCCCAGGACAGCGATAAGCTCTTTGGTGTACGTTCTCAGTTTCGTGTGGATGGGGCTCAGGCTGGTCTGAGTGCCTTGTTGTACCACAGTCTCTCAAATATCTTTTTACTCAAGATGGATTGGCTAGCGCCAGTGTCCAGTTCCATGGCTATGGGTAAGCCATTCAATTTTTACGTTTAGCATTATAGGTGGACATTTCATCGAAAATGTGTGCACACGGTGTACTTCAGCATCTGCCTCCTCTCTTTGAGGCTCGAAATTGCTTTGGTCCACCATGGACCGATCTTCCTCTGCCACATGGTGGTTAGCAGGTTTTGCAGAGCGTGCAGCTCATCTGCAAGCTCGTTGGAGGTGCCCCATTGTTCCACAGCTCTTGCAAACATACCCTTTGAAGCGGCATGAATAGGCTGAATGGAAGCCTCCACAATGCCAACAAGGTGTGAATTGCCTTGCATTCATCCTTTATTGGGACTCTGAGTCATCTGAGGCCTGCTGGCAGTTGCAGACTCGTGGTTTCTGCCCTGTACATTTCTGCTCGCAAACACAGTTCCAGTTAATTTATGAACATTGCTAGCACTGTGGAGGCTTCCATTCAGCCTATTCATGCCGCTTCAAAGGGTATGTTTGCAAGAGCTGTGGAACAATGGGGCACCTCCAACGAGCTTGCAGATGAGCTGCACGCTCTGCAAAACCTGCTAACCACCATGTGGCAGAGGAAGATCGGTCCATGGTGGACCAAAGCAATTTTGAGCCTCAAAGAGAGGAGGCAGATTTGTTTGGTGTTATCACTGGTGGACATAAACGCCTGTGCTATTGCAATGGCCTTACTGAGGGTCAGTGTCTCTACAGTCAAAAGTTTTCGTAGGATGGTCTCGTGGCCAATGCCCAGTACAAAAAAGTCTCTGAGCATTTGCTCCAGGTAGCCATCAAACTCACATTGTCCTGCAAGTCGCCTTAGCTCGGCGATGTAGCTCGCCACTTCCTGATCTTCAGATCGCAGGCACGTGTAGAACTGATACCTCGCCATCAGCGCGCTCTCCCTCGGGTTAAGATGCTCCCGAACCAGTGTACACAGCTCCTCATACGACTTATCTGTGGGTTTCACTGGAGCCAGAAGATTCTTCATGAGGCTGTAGGTCGGTGCCCCGCAGACCATGAGGAGGGCCGCTCTCCTTTTTGCAGCGCTTCCTTTTCCGTCCAGCTCGTTGGCTATAAAATACTGGTCTAACCGTTCGACATAGGCTTTCCAGTCCTCACCCTCCGAGAACTACTCCAGGATGTCCACAGTTTGCTGCATCTTTGCGTTGGATTTGTGTACTCGTCGTCAGTTGTTGTGTTCCTAACACAGATGAAACTGCACACAGGGAGGTTAAAGTAACAGTGATCTCAGTTTTTATTAAGACACTCCAGAGTGAGTCACAGGCCTTAGGGGCCAGCTTATATACAGTGCTCCCAAGGGATGCTGGGATCCCTTGGGACTTTAGGGGATGCGCTCCCTGGTGGCGGAAAATGGGAGTGCATGCTTTACAGATACACAACAGGCGGCACTTGGGCGGGCGGGGGCCTTCACCAAATTCGGCCCGTATGTCTCTATTTATAAAGGCCAGGATCCTGTATTTTTTTAGCAGCCTTATCAACCTGTCAAAGATTTGTGTATGCAAACCCCCAGTTATCTCTGTTGCTGCACTCCCTTAAAATGTAACCATTTAGTTTATACTGCCTCTCCTCATTCCTCCTTCAAAATTGCATCACTTCACACTTCTCTGCTTTAAATTTCATCTGCCACATGTCTACCCATTTTACCAGTCTGCCTATGTCCTCCAGAAGCTTGCTACTCTCCTCCTTATGGTTTAATATATTTCCAAATTTTGTGTTATCTGCAAACTTTGAAATTATACCTCCTATACCCAAGACCAGGTCATTGATATCAAAAAGAGCTGTTGCCCTAATACTGACCCCTGTAGGACACCACAGTATAGTTTCCTCCAGTCTGATAAACAACTGCTCCCCACTACTCACTGCTTTCTGTGCCTTAGCCAATCTTGTATCCATGCTAGCGTGGCTGAGATTCGGCGAATGTTTGGTGCAGAAGTGCGGTGAGAGATTGTGGTGGAGGTGCGGCGAATGTTTGTGGCGGAGGAGTGGCGAGAGATCGCGTTGGAGATGCGGTGAATGTTTGTGGCAGAGGAGCGGTGATCAAGATCGTGGCGGTGGTGCGAATGTTCGTGGCGGAGGAGCAGCGTGAGATTGTGGCGGAGGTGCGGCACGTGAGTGTAAGGGGGCCAGAGGAGCCGAGGGCCCAGAGGCAGCATGGGCCAGCCCACACTGCGATATGTGCGCGCACTCGGTCCATGCAGCAGAGCAAGTCTCCAGTCGTCCTGGTTAACTCTTGCCATTGGATAAAGGCCTAGCTCTGTCAAGCACGTGTGGTGGCTGATGTGCAACGGCCATCACACGTTAAAAAAAATACACGCACAGGCATCTTCCACCCCTTTAATTGGAGTTCAGGACTGGAATATTGGTCCTTCATTGAAACATCTATGAACTCATCTCTTTTGGTGTGGAAGCAAGTTATCCTCATTCGAGGGACCGCCTATCCATGCTACTGCTGCTCCTTTAATCCCATGGGCTTCAATTTTGCTAACAGGCCGATTATGTGTATCATCTAATGCAATAAATTGAAAAAAGTATGGTAACAGCAAAGATAATTGTTGGTGCCAGTTTTAAAAGGTGATATTTCCCTTAACCATTAAGGAGCTCTTATGTAAAATCAAAGGATTCTCTCTGTTTCACAATCTGGAAAAAAAAGTCAGGAATAAACACTCTGAAATAGAGAACATTAGGTTTCCATGGAAACTCAGTGCTCAGCATTGGATTTTAAATGTGTTAAATTGCATTGTTCATTTCCTGTTGGGTAATGACTTTACAGATTTTAATTACTTCATTTTGTTAGTACTGTCTGTGACCATTTATCCTACTGTTGGATTTATTTTCCTTTGGTGCTTATTGCTTAGTGTTTCAGATTTCTAAAAATAAAATAGTAATTTATGTTGATTCTTTCTCTAACCTATCTTTCTAAATGGCAGAGCTGCTTCACTAATGCCTTGTAGTTTTAAATCATGAGAGGGAGTCTTGAGATGCTCTCTCAACACAGATGTAAATATGTCACGTAATAGAGAGGGAGAAAAATATTGCATCAGTGGAAAACAAGGACTAGTGGTTTAACCCACTTCTCCTTTCTCAGCATTTTCGCCCAGCTTTCTTTGCTCCTCACTTGAAGATGATGATTTATGCTGGGATACAGTTCCGCAGGTGCTGGCAATCCCTTGGTACTTTGCTCAAGTGGCCATTCTTTGAAATAATGGGTGTCAGCGGGCCATCACAGCTGAGCCTCGTCCTGTCCTTACCTAGTATCCGTACTCATGCACTTTCCAGCAGGAGTCATTGAATAGAAATCAGGGCGGTGATTTTAATCTAACCCGTCCATCAGGAAACTGACAGATCGTGTACTGTTCACAACCTTGGTTGCATATTTGACCTTGAAATGAGCTTCTGACCACATATCCGCAACATAACCAAGACCGCCTATTTCCACTTCCGTAACATGCCCATCTCTGCCCTTGTCTCAGCTCATCTGCTGCTGAAACCGTCATCCATGCCTTTGTTACTTCTGGACTTGACTATTCCAATGCATTCCTGGCTGGCCTCCCACATTCTACCCTACGTAAACTTGAGGTCATCCAAAACTATACTGCTTATGTCCTATCTTGCACCAAGTCCTGCTCACCTATCACCCCTGTGCTCACTGACCACACTTGATCAGCTCCATTGGGTGGCCACATCATTCGCATGTCAGACACGAGACTCCCAAAGCAAGCGCTCTACCCGGAACTCCTTCACGGAAAACGAGCCAAAGGTGGTCAGAGGAAACATTACAGGACACCCTCAAAGCCTCCCTGTAAAAGTGCAACATCCCCACTGACACCTGGGAGTCCCTGGCCAAAGACCACCACTAAGTGGAGGAAGTGCATCCAGGAGGGTGCTGAGCATCTCGAGTCTCATCACTGAGAGCATGCAGAAATCAAGCGCAGGCAACGGAAAGAGCGTGCGGCAAACCAATCCCACCCACCTTTTCCCTCAATGACTATCTGTCCCACCTGTGACAGGGACTGTGGTTCTCGTATTGGACTGTTCAGCCACCTAAGGACTCATTTTAAGAGTGGAAGCAAGTCTTCCTCAATTCCAAGGGACTGCCTATGATGATGATGACATTGGCTCCCAGTTAAGCAACACCTCGATTTCAAAATTCTCATCCTTGTTTTCAAATCCCTCAATGGCCTCACCCCTCGTCTCTCTGTAATCTCCTGCAGCCCCCCAAACTCCCGAGATATCTGCGCCCCTATAATTCTGCCCTCTTGAGCATCCCTGATTATAATCACTCAACCATTGTTGGTCATGCCTTCTGTTGCCTAGGCCCTAAGCTCTGGAATTCCCTGCCTAAACCTCTCCACCATGCCACCTCTCTTTTCCTCTTTTAATAAGCTCTTTAAAACCTACCTCTTTGACCAAGCTTTTGGTCACCTGTTCTAATATGTGATTATGTGGCTCGGTGTCAATTGTTTTTGTCTTATAACACTGCTGTGAAGCGCCTTGGGATGTGTTACTATGTTAAAGGTGCTATTTAAATACAAGTTGTTGTTGTCTTACACCTACCCGATTTTACTCTCCATTGATCTGATCTTTTCCCCTGACTTACACAACTAAAGTGCTCAGAGGGCTACCCCTGGTATTTCAGAGACCGTTCTAGTATACCTGTACCCCCACCACTATCTGGGTTGACATCAGTTCACTTAGTACAGGCCAGAAATCAAGCCTGATATCAGCTCAGTCTGTATGGCTTAATATCACAACATGTAATGCAGTTAACCACGGAAATATTAGGGGAAGCCCTCTTATCACTTTTATTCTGTAGGTCGTAAGTGTAGGATTGGTTTGATGTATTTCTCTTTTCTCAACTGGAATACTATATCAAACTTACAGTTTCATAGTATCCCCACTGGGTCCAATTAGAAATCTCATATCTAGGAACAGAAAAAATGTTTCCACTTGTGGAGGAGACCAAAATTAGGGGCCATAAATATAAGATACTCACTAATTAATCCAATAAGTAATTCTTAAGAAAGACTTGCAATTATATAGCGCCTTTCAGGAGCACCAGATGGCCCAAAGTGCTTTACAGCCAATGAAGTACTTTTTGAAGTGTAGTCACTGTTGTAGAAAATGTGGGAACCAATTTGCGCCCAGCCAGCTCCCACAAACAGCAATGTGATAATGACCGGATAATCTGCTTTAGTGATTTTGGTTGAGAGATAAATATTGGCCAGGACACCGGGGATAACTCCCCTGCTCTCCTTCGAAATAGTATGATTGGGTCTTTTACATCCAGCTGAGAGGGCAGATAGGGCCTCGGTTTAACATCTCATCCAAAAGACAATACCTCTGACAGTGCAGCATTCCCTTGGTACTGCACTGGAGTGTCTGCCTAGATTTTTTTGTGCTCAAGTCTCGAGTGGGACTTGAACCCAAAACCTTCTGACTCCAAGGTGAGGGTGTCAGCCACTGAGCCACAGCTGACACTTTTATATGGAACTCGCTACCACAAGTAGTTGAGGTGAATAGCATAGATGCATTTTAGAGGAAGCTAGATAAGTACATGAGGAGAAAGGAATAGAAGGTTATGCTGGCAGGGTCAGCCTAGATTGGTACAACCCTAAAGGGGTTACACAAACAGAGAAACCTGGGAGTATGTGTGCATAAATCGTTGACGATGGCAGGGCAGATTGAAAAAGCAGTTAAAAAGGCTTACAGGATCCTGGGCTTCATAAATAGAGGTGTAGAGTACAAAAGTGTGAAAATTGTGATAAACTGTATAAAACACTGGTTCGGCCCCAACTGGAGTATTGTGTCCAATTTTCAGCACCACACTTTAGGAAGGATGTGAAGGCCTTAAAAAAAGGTGCAGAAAAGATTTACGAGAATGATTCCAGGAATGAGGGACTTCAGTTACATTGATAAGACTGGAGCAGAGAAGATGGAGAGGAGATTTGTTGACAGAAGTGTTCAAAATCATGAGGGGTCTGGACAGAGTAGATACGGAGAAACTGTTCCCATTGGCAGAAGGGTCGCGAACCAGAGGACATAGATTTAAGGTGATTGGCAAAAGAACCAAAGGGCAAGAAAAAACTTTTTCAGGCAGAGAGTGGTTAAGGTCTGAAATGCACTGCCTGAAAAGAGTCGTGGAGGCAGTCTCAAGTTTATCTTCCAAAAGGGAATTGGATAAGTATCTGAAGCAAGATCATTTTCAGGGCTATGGGAAAGGGCAGGGGGAGTGGGACTAGCTGAGAACCAGACTAGCTGAGAGCCAGTGCGGGCTGTAACCATTCTGTGTCTATGGGAGGAGACTCACGTGGAGTGTAATATTCTCTTGTACAAGGAGCGTCCGCGAGTGCGCAGGCGCAGCGGTGCCTGCTGGGAGTTGTAGTCCGCTACGGTCCCTTTGCCGCCCCGCGGTATGCAGACGGTGCCGGGACTACAAGTCCCAGAGCGCCGAGCGGCCAGGGGGGACAGCTCTGGGAAAGTTTTTTTTGATTCAGTGAGCGAAGCCGCACCGCAGCTCAGCTCACACACCGGCGGTGGCTCTCCGCTCGCTCCGCACCCTCTCCAACCTCGGCCCCAGGATGATCGTGGCGCCGGCTGCCGAGAGGAACAAGGAGCCCATCCTGAGCGTGCTGAGGCAGCAGCTGGGGCCCGCCGCCTCCTCCCCCGCCCCCGCACTGGCCCTGGAGCTGGCGTCCGGCTCCGGCCAGCACACGGTGCACTTCGCCCAGTCGCTGCCCAACGTGCTGTGGCAGCCCTCGGAGGTGGAGCAGCGATCGCTGGAAAGGTGAGGTGCAGGAGGCCGAGGGCGCAACAGGTGGCTCCCCCCCCGCCCCGCCACTGTTGTAGCTTCAGTAGTTTTCAAACTGACGGGCAGCGATCGGAATGGAGGTGAGATTGACCGAGCCGGGCGCCTCTTCACCGGCAACCGGCACTGTTACTCACTCACCTTTTGTCACTCACTCTCACCCATTCACTCTCTCACCTATAGTCACTCACCCACTTACACACACACTCACTCACACCCACTCACCCATTCACTCTCTCACCTATTGTCACTCACTCTCTCACCCACTCACCTATAGTCACTCACCCACCTATTGTCACTCACTCTCTCACCCACTCACCTATAGTCACCCACTTACACACACACCCTCTCACCCATTCACTCTCTCACCTATAGTCACTCACCCACCTATTGTCACTCACTCTCTCACCCACTCACCTATAGTCACTCACCCACCTATTGTCACTCACTCTCTCACCCACTCACCTATAGTCACTCACCCACCTATTGTCACTCACTCTCTCACCCACTCACCTATAGTCACTCACCCACTTACACACACACTCACTCACACCCTCTCACCCATTCACTCTCTCACCTATAGTCACTCACCCACCTATTGTCACTCTCTCTCACCCACTCACCTATAGTCACTCACTCACTCACTCTCACCCACTCACCATTGTCACTCACACTGACTCTCCCCCACTCACACCCACTCCCAACTCCTGGGCTCGTCTCTTAAAGGACGCGTCTAGTGACAGCGAAAGTCATTGTTCACCAATTGTGACTCCGTTCGTCAATAGTCACTGTTAACCAATGGTCATTCTGTTTTTCAGTGGTCACTATTTGTCAATAGTCACTCTTTGTCATTGGTCTCTCCGCTGGTCAATGGTGTCTCCGCTTTAAATTAGCTCGATCAACAAACCGTGAAAGGTTTGTGACTCAATCATTAGAACTAAAGGTCGCCGTATTCCCGCTGCGTGTATTCAGCACGTTTAAACAATTTCCCATTCTGATTCTAAAATGTCAAACGCCGTTGTCTGTTCAATGTCTTAAAATTAAATCGAAACGAACCTACAGCAACCTCAAAACGATGCATTCGATTTATGCGCCGTGGCACGAGCGGGGCTGAAAGTCCAGATCATAAATGTCTTGTAGTGTTTGTTGATGGACAGCGCTATAATCCTGTTCCTTTATTCTGTCTCAAACAACCAGTGCTGAAGGAGGGACGATCATGATCAAGATCTGGGAATGACTAGAATCCAAACAAAAAGACCTGAAGCAGAAGCAACTAAACTGAATTCCAGACTGCAAATGATCAGCCAGGCACAAGATTTTTTTTAAATCAAACTGTATAACCATCCTATAGTTCAAAGGGTAAATGATGCACATGTTATGGTATTGATCTCTGGTATGTGCTGATCTCAGCTGAGCAATGGTGGGATTCTAGCTACTGCTGACTTCTGAATCCCTAGTTTATAGCAGAGTGGAAAATGACCTGTCAATTATCCAGGTACTCCCTGCTGGAATTGCTGGCATGTGGTGGAAGGACAGGATCCGGCTAGACTGTGATGGCTCTAGTGATTGAATGCTAACATTCAGTGTCCAAGCGCACATATAAAGAATGAGAACTTGGATGAGACACCAGAGGGCTGTCCACATCTGTGAAACAGTACCATAGCTTAGAATCATGGGTTAATTCTGGGGATGAGGGGGTTGATTTATGAGGAAAGGTTGAGTAGGTTGGGCCTCTACTCATTGGAATTCAGAAGAATGAGAGGTGATCTTATCGAAACGTATAAGATTATGAGGGGGCTTGACGAGGTGGATGCAGAGAGGATGTTTCCACTGATGGGGGAGACTAGAACTAGAGGGAATGATCTTAGAATAAGGGGCTGCCCATTTAAAACAGAGATGAGGAGAAATTTCTTCTCTGAGGGTTGTAAATCTGTGGAATTTGCTGCCTCAGAGAGCTGTGGAAATTAGGACATTGAATAAATTTAAGACAGAAATAGACAGTTTCTTAAACGATAAGGGAATAAGTTGTTATGGGGAGCGGGCGGGGAAGTGGAGCTGAGTCCATGATCAGATCAGCCATGATCTTATTGAATGGCGGAGCAGGCTCGAGGGGCCGTATGGCCTACTCCTGTTCCTATTTCTTATGTTCTTAATAGTTACAGCACAGAAGAAGACCATTCAGCCTGTCGAGCCCGTGCCGACTCTCGGGTAGTCCCACTCTCCTGTCCTTTCCCTGAGGGCAATGTAGGGGAGGATTTGCCTAAATGATCCCAACCAAAATTGAGTGGGATCACAACCGAGAGTGTCAGAAAATGCAGGCAGTGAGGTCTACCGGTGGCCATTGCCCTAACTGGGATTTCCTCCTTATTGGGACTACTGTTGGTCACAACGTCCCAATCTGCCACGTGCAAGTGGCACCAAGAGGACAGGGCCCGAATCACCCGAATTTTTATCTTTCCGCCCCACTTCCCAGGGCTGCCATATGGAAGGTAGTGTATGGCCCCAGGAATTGGTGGTAAAGTCCAACAGGTGCCCCCCCCCCCCCCCTCCCCAGGCAGCTCCAGAGATTTACCTGCTGGCCTTCAGTAGGACTTCATTTCAGATCTTTAGGGAGCTTCTGTCCCTTTAAGACCTCTTGCTGGATCTTCTGGTGTTGCAGCAGCCTTTGCAATGGCCAGCTCCCTCTTGACAGCGGGAATCCGGTTGGGAGCCCTAGCTTCCATACCTCATGAACCCTGACCCAAGAGAATGGGTTGGGTCTGGACCATACACTGAGGGGAGGGCGGAAGTCTTGCCCCACCAGAACTCTGTCCCAAAAAGGAGAACTCCCTGACCTCAACCTGCTCCATTAGTCATTGCCTTCAGGAGAGACAAAATTGACTATTAACTAAATCTATGAACATGCCAGAAGCTAGTAAAAGATGGTCTTTCCAAATGAAGATTTATCCTGTCCTTCAAGATTTTTTCCAATAATTTTCCCACTACTGAGGTTAGGCTGACTGACCTGTAATTACTCAGTCTATCTCTTTCTCCCTTTTTAAACAAAGGTACAACATTAGCAGTCCTCCAGCCCACTCGCACCACACCTGTAGCCAGCGAGGATTGGAAAATGATGGTCAGAGCCTCTGCTATTTCCTTTTGTGCTTCTCTTAACAGACTGGGATACATTTCATCCAGGCCTGGGGATTTATTCTCTTTCACAGCTGCTAAGCCCCTTCATACTTCCTCTCTCACTATGTTTATCTCGTCTAATATTTCACACTCCACCTCCCTCATTGCAAAGTCTGCATCGCCCCTCTCTTTTGTGAAAACAGATGCAAAGTATTCATTAAGAATCCTACCAAAGTCTTCAGCCTCCACACGCAGATTTCCTTTATGGTCTCTAATAGGCCCTATTCTTTCTCTAGTTAACCTCTTGCTCTTAATGTATTTATAAAACATCGTTGGGTTTTCCCTGATTTTACTTGCAAACATTATTTCATGCTTGTTCTTTGCTTTCCTGATATCTATTTTAATTGTACCCCTGCACTTCTTATACTCCTCTAGAGTTTCTGCAGTGTTGAGTTCTCGGTATCTGTCATAAGCTTTCCTTTTTTTTTTATCCGACCTTGTATGTCCCTTGTCATGTGTGTAGTTCTAGTAAAAGACCAACTGTAATTTTCAGTGTTTTTCACTATACTGTAACGAATACACTTTGGCTCACCTTGTCAAAAAATTATGAATAATGTTTTTCACATATATGTGGGCATGGAGCATTGATAAAATGTAGGCATTTTTAATATTTTACCAGGCAGCCTACAATTTTTGTACAATGGTGCTCTGTGATAGCAATGCTATTGGGCTTGTTTCTTGAGATATTCATTATTTTACTTCTGGTTAGTCTTTTTTTTACTTTTTCAATCATCATAAAGTTCTTCAATGCCAGAATTTGTTTGATTCAGAATTCCTTCTCTGTATGTAATTATCCCCTTTTGCTTGTGAATGCTTTTTCATATACAAGCAACAAAAAACTAGGCTTTTGGAAAAAGGGGACCTTCAATCTTAATGACACAAAGTTTGTTGTAATTTTACTGGTGTGCATGTCTGTATAACCAAATGCAGATTGGGTGATCGCTTTGTGAAACACCTCCGTTCAGTCTGCAAGCGTGACCCCGAGCTTCCGGTCGCCTGTCATTCTCCACTCTGACCTCTGTCTTTGGCCTCCTACACTGTTCCAGTGAAGCTCAATGGAAGCTCGAGGAACAGCTCCTCATCTTTCTATTAGGCACTTTACAGCTTACAATTGAATTCAACAATTTTGGATCATAACCATTGCTCCCATTTTTTTCAGACAGCAAGTGCTGGTATGATTCTGCTAGTCCCATTTACAGCTCCTCTAGACCCATCTTTTGTTTCTTTACTTGTCCCGTTACCATCTCTCTTTGCCTTGCATCATCGTCCCTTTTGTCATTTAATCTCTCCTGCCTTCCACCCTATCACAGATCTTCCATTTTGCTTTGTTCCTCCCCTCCTACCTTTCCCTGCCTCTGTACTTGCCTGTTACATCTTTAACTTTTTCCAGTTCTGACTGTAACATTAACTTTGTTTCTCTCTCCACAGATGCTGCCTGACCTGCTTAGTCTTTCTAGCATTTTCTGTTTTTATATCTGTATAACCCGTAGCTTAATCTGTTTTTGTGCATGTATTTAAAAAAAAAAATCAGCTGCTCAATAAGAATTGTAATGATTTTTCAAAATGTATTTTTTTTGTTCCTTCAGGGGATGTGGGCATCACTGGCTAGGCCAGCATTTATTGCCCAACCCTAATTGCTCTTGATATTAATATTTATATTAATCGTTGAGTTTATTTGGAGTTCGTGTGGTCAAGCAGGTTGTAGGGAGAGGAGAAAGATAATCTGCATTTGCAGGTTGTAATCCATCCTTTCTCCACTTTGACCTGTGCATTTCAAGGTTACCAACTCATCGTTTTGATGAAAAGTGGATGATTTTGTGCGTTAGACAATTTACAGTCTGTTTGCAGCAAGCTTCCCATTACCTCACGCAGTCAAAATGAATTAGCAGGAGGAACCTGAGAGAAGAACTTGGGTGATTTATATATCACCCATTTGAAGGAATACCGCAGGATAAAGCTTTTATCATTAAGCGTTAGAAAACTATATCCCCAGTGGCTTTGTTTTGTAATTGTTTATTGAAGAAAGATGTTTAAAAAGCAGTTAGTGAAAGTATTACATGCATCAATACTCCTGCAGGGATATTAGAGAAGATTAAAAAAGGAACCTGACTGAAGTGGAGTAATTATTCCAATCCTAATCTTCAATTGCTGGAGGTGTGTATATAATGATTTACACAGAGGCAGCACAGAGAGCAGGGGATCCAATTCACTTTGTTATATAGAGGATAGACTTGGGGGTGAGATTTTAATGAGGCAGACAACTGTAAGGTTAAGGTAGTGTGCCAAAGAACCAAATGTAACAGTGAACCTACAGGATAACTGCATTGCTGCATGATTGATACCATTTTAATAAGAGATGTAAAAAATCCTATAAGTTGACCATTACAATTGGCATTTTGTAGTGATACTCTGGGTCCAGTGTCAACCATCACGTCCTCACAATTGCCTGTGGTAAAAAAACTAAAGGATAAAAAAAACATTTTATTAAATTGTAAATTTCCCATGATGTTTTTTTCCAGCAAGACAAAATATGTTCTACACCTTATAACACACAATGTATGCACACCTGCAACACAGTGGGGGTTATTTTGAGGACAGGGTGAAAACAGGCGCTAAGTGGGTGCTGTGTTAATAAGACACGCCTAATTAAAAATCTGGTTTTAGTCTGCAATTTTAGGGCTAATTAGTGAGAACCATGATTTAAACATGCCTGGAAGGGCTAAAATGGAGACCTGCATGTTTAGCACTCAATCGCTGATCAGGGGCAATTTTTGTGGAGTGATATATGTAGCCTTCACGTGCACACTTCCACTAAAGGTGTGGAGTGCACTGGCTGACAGACAACGACACGTATCAGGATGGCTCAGGGACCGAGGGAGAGAGCTCACATGTTCTCGGATGCGGCACTGGAGTTCCTGGTGGTGGAGGAGGTATAGAGGAGGAGGGCTATCCTGTACTTGCAGGGGGCAAGAAGACCACAGAAGCAAATAATGCAGCGGATGTGGGAGGAGATCGCATGGGAGGTGACAGCCAGGAGCCCTAGCCCCAGGGCATGGCTCCAGTGCCAGAAAAAAAAAATGGTGACACGTGTAGTCAAGGTAAGATCCCATCTCACAAACTTCTCAATAACTGCTCCACCGCCATCATCATAACCTCAACACACTTTATCCACCATCTAACTATAGACTGACATTCACACACCCCACAATATTGCATCCTTCACAGGCACTGCTCACACCTCAGACACATCTCTCCGCTCTTCTACCATGTGAGGCATCACACGCGCATATGCACACACTGACACAGACCTGCTAATAGACTCATTCACAATCATCACTCTTTCTCTTCCAGGACAAGATAGCATATTACAGGCGGCAGTCGCACCTGACCAGAGAGGGGAAGCATGACTGCATGAGGAGGCAGTGCAGATGGTGATGGGGAGGGGAGTGGCAGATGCCGTGGCTAGAGGCAGAGCAGGGCATATCTCACTTAGAGGTATGTGGCCACTTCGGCCTCCTTACATAGCTACAACTATTCCAAATACTACCCCCCCCCCCCCCCCAAAACCTATCCTCACAAGCTCCATATGGTCTATCACACACATTTTAGTGGCCAAACGTACTGCACCCTAATCCTGCTAGCTCTATCATTGCAAGCTTCCAGCAACAAGATCCACCTCGCCCCCCGGAGGAACTGGAAGAGCAGGAAAAGCCACCCTGCACCCCCCCCCGCAAGAGAGCGATGAAGGCGGCACTGCGTCAATCGCTACCACTGTCGCAGGCACCAGCTCAGAAACCGACACCATGTATAACTTAGACTAGTGTAGAACACGGATCCTCACAGTGACACACACCTGGCATTAGTGAGCAGCAGCCACGCCAAGTGGAAGGGACACCATAGGTGCCACCTTTTCAGAGGGCAAGGTCGCATACTAGTTCTGCTGTAGAGGAGTCAGATGAGGACCTTGCAGGGCAAGCTACAGGAGAAGGCTGATTGGTTTAACAAACCAAATGCTTGGTGCAATGGACAGCCTGCCTGAAAGCTTGCGGATCGTGGCTGTAGAGATGGAGGAATCTGCCTCCAGCATGGAGAGGCTGTCCAATTCCATCCAGTGACCTGTGGAGCCCAACATCATAGAGCGTCTGATGACTGAGGTCGCAGCTTCCACTGCAGACATTGTGGCTTCCATGGAACGACAAAATGCTGCAATGGCAGCTCAGCCAGCTGTCATTGTGTCTGTGGGCTCATTGGTTGAAAGTAGCTTGCAGTGTCTCAGCTGCCCAGTGATCTGCCCTCCAGCAGATGCCCTGAGGTAGTGGCGTGGGAATCATGGAGAAGGAAGCTACTGGCCTCCAGATGGGAGCATTCTTGCTCCCTCCCCCACCACTGCATCATTGCCCTTGTAGTTGCCTGTCAGCCAGGCGGACCAGATTGCTCAAGATCATATTGAGATAGTTTGAGTTGGGGCCATCGCGGTCTGCAACCTACCAAAAGGTGTTCCAAAAAGACATCTCAGCTGCCCTCTTCAGAATCTTGTGCCGCTGCCACTCTGGTTGCACTTTGTAGAAGCACCAGAATAGGCAAGAGCACTTATACATTGCCACTAAGGGTAAGTACCAGGGTGAATAGTTTAAGATTGTCTTGTTTTCATTGTTTTTGCTCTAGATAAAGTGATTATGGTAATTGTGTAGTGGTGGGATTGGTGGTTTTTATTGTGTTCTACATGGGGAAGGAGTTGAAAGGATTGAGTGCAGATGATGGATTTCTTGATGGATCCTCAATTGTGGAAGGTAAGACGTGGGAACAGTGCTTCGAAATCTGATGGTGGAGAACGTCTCTCAAAAGCAGTCCAATTAGATGGTGATGATTGTCCCTCCCAGGTGCGGGCCATCTACCTGGATCTCTCTGCTCCTCCCGCCCTTCCTCTCCCCTGCTCCTGTCCCTCCTCTAGACCAGGGGGGACCCCTAGCAAGATCCCCATGACCAAGCACTCTCTTTCTCCTGGTGAGTACTATAAAGTATCGTAGCACAGCACTCACTCTCTTTAGATGAAGTCCTCAGAGAATTTGCAAAATAAATGTTGATATTGTTGGTGAATTCTTGACAAAGTGCCCCAAAAAGTCTCCTGATGAGCATCAAACGTCCTCTTCAAATGCAGTGTAATCAGTTGATCTCCAGCAGCAAGTGAACAGAGAAAGCTGAGCATGGCTGTACATAGCGCTCGCAATCCTCACCAAGGATTTCTTTACCCCTGTTCAACTGGTAGCTGTTAGAGGTCGTCAATTGTAGCACTAGCAAGCAAAATGGCGTGCAGTTTCTTTAATGAGCATTAGGAGCACTATAATTGGTCATCAAAGCCTTAATGATCTTTGGGGCAGCTGCTCAGAGATCGTGCTTCAACTCCTTTACCAAGATGGCATCTAACATGGTTGTCTTATGAAAAGACGTATCTAAAAGTATTTTTAATGTTTTACTTTTAGCATTTCTGCATATATTGCAGCAACAAGAGTGCAGAATGTCAAGCAGCCACTTACTATTGACTGTTCGCAGAGCTGGGAGACCTGGGGAGGATTGAAACCAAACACTTTTGATCTTATTATAAATATCAACATGATTCACATCACCGAGATAAAATGCACTGAGGTGAGATTTCTATTTGTTTGTGTGAATTCATTTTGTTAGATCTATAGCTGTCATTCTTGTCAGTCCCAAATAACCAAGTTAAACTACATGTTCAAAAGATCAGCCATCCTTTGACTATCCTTTTACTGTTTATATGTTTATAAAATACTTTTTGGTTCCCTTTTATGTTAGCCGCTAATCTATTATCATACACTGATAATAATGAGGAGTCCATTTTCGCCTCCCTGAGGCCAGTTTTAGTGACCCAAAAGATCAACATAAATAGTCACCTCCTCCAACATGATTAAAATAACCTTGGTGAGTTGCTGCAGTGCATCCTATAGATCGTACAACTATTGAGCCACTCATCATCATAGGCAGTCCCTCGAAATCGAGGAAGACTTGCTTCCACTTAAAAGTGAGTTCTTAGGTGACTGAACCGTCCAATACGGGGATTACAGTCTCTGTCACAGGTGGGACAGACAGTGGTTGAAGGAAAGGGTGGGTGGGGAGTCTGGTTTGCTGCACGCTCCTTCCGCTGCCTTCGCTTGCATTCTGCCTGCCCTCGGTGACGAGACTCGAGGTGCTCAGCGCCCTCCTGGATGCTCTTCCTCCACTTAGGGCGGTCTTTGGCCAGGGACTCCCAGGTGTCGTTGGGGATATTGTTTTTTATTGAGCCACTGAGTGCAACTATATCAGGCTTGGACACCCGTCTCAAGATGTTAGTGAGGCGGATGTTGCAGGTTTGAATGGGCTGAGATTTCCAAAGTCTGTTTTACTTTGCCAATAGGTCCCTCAATTCCTTTCCTTATTTTTGAGCTTGGCAGTAATTGATTACAAATGAGTGTCTTGCTAGAGAGCATTAAGAGTCAACCATGTAATGTGGGACTGGATGTTGCATGTAGACCAGACCTGGTAGGGGCAGCAAGATCTGCTGCAAAAGGACATTCATGAATGTAGTTGTGTTTTTACGACACTTGTGCCTTCATGATTATTTCTTGATGCTCGCCCACAAATTACCAGAATTAGTGAATTCAATTTCACAACTTCCATGGTGGGATTTACATAGGAACTGGAGTAGACCACTCAGTCCCGCTAGCCTGCTCCACCATTCAGTTAGATTGATCTGTACCTCAATTCAACTCACCTGCCTTTGATCCATATCATTTGATACACTTGCCTAATCGATCTTGAAAATGTCAATTGACCCAGCAGCCATAGATTTTCGGGGAAAGTGAGGTCTACATTTTCACCACCCTTTGTGTGGAAAAAGTGCTTCCAAGTTTCACACGTGAATGGCCTAGCTCACACCATCCAGTACCATATCCATGAGGCTGCTGTATGCTGTTTAATGGCTTGCACCAGTTGTATTTCCTTTTCTAGATTTTCAAGTTAAACTTAACATATGATAACAATCAGACATTTCATTGTACTTTGCTCCATCAAAACAAGAGGAATGGAAATAACAGCATTCACAATGTTGTTGCTGAGAGCCAGGAGTGTCACTGAAATGCTTCGATCTAATTTAAGATTGGTTGCCATCACTTTTTAAACGACATGCGCATCTAACACACACATTCTATTTTTATCACAAGCCTCTGTAATTCTCTCTGGCTCTAAGTTTTTGTTGTTTTACTCACCCAAGGCGGAGTGGCATTATTCTGCCAATGTAGAAGCTAGTACCAGTATGTACTGCTGCTGATCAGTGGTTGTACATTTTTCCAGTTACTGCTAAGATGCAGCAATAACACTGTGGCAAAAATCCTGCAGCCTCTCCCTTTGTTCCTTTAAAAACCTTTTTTTTTTTCCAGCTCTATACCATTTATTTTTGGTGTTTTCCCCCTCACCATGAGCTAAGAACCTGACCGGCTCCTCCTAGGCTGTTGTCAATGCCTTGAGACTGCTCTGTGAGGACCATACACATTCCCTTGCCTCAGGAGGAGCATCTTCTCTGATAGTTTAGCTTTGAATGTAGATGAAACCAGCCAAGCAATTCTCACTGTGCATAATAGAGGAGTTTGTGAGGAAAAGAATCATAGGAGCCAGCGCTGTTATTTAATAAGATGTCATTATTTACAATATTCTATTTCCTGCAGGGTCTGTTCAAAGGTGCTGGACAGTTATTGAAACCAAATGCCTTACTTATCACTTATGGGGTAAGTAATCCATGAGATTGGATTCTATGATAATGGAAAGATTTATTGCCTTCTAACGTACCAGTCATGTTAATAATGCAAAAAACAAATGAGGTTTTACAGAATTTGCACTGCAAGTCATTTATTTTTTGAGACGTGATGTATGGCACTATACTCCAAATGGAATGAACTTTATAATGCAAACCTTGAGCGCCTTGTCGTATGTCCTTGGGAAAGTTCGGCCAAGTCTGAGACATTGAACTGAATACATTAGCAATACTGAAGTGGCATAGAGTGCAACTGTGAAACCTTTCAGAATTCTGAAATACCGAGGGTGATTTTTCCGTTGAACGTACATCAGGTGGGTGGTGAGCAGGCTGATATTGTCGGGAAGCCCGAACGATTTTGTTGATCAGGCCCTCGTTAAACAAAGTAAAATTTGGCAAGCTGTTGAACAGCACTGACGGCATCTCACCGATCGGGTGGCCGGGGCCAGGAAGTCTGCCAGCTTCTCCATGGAGCAGATCTGCCAGGGACATGGTGGGTGAGGGGCACCAGCACTGGGAAGGACAATTTTTGTAGTGCCATGAGGAGCGTTCATGTTCCTAGGCTCCACCAAAACCATCTTTAAATAAAATTACCACAGGAATAGGCCATTCAGCCCTTCGAGCTAGTTCAGCCATTCAGTAGATCATGGCTGATCTGTATCCGAACCCATTTACCCATCCCATGATCCCTTGATACCCTTACCTAACCAACAGTTATCGAATACAGTCTTGCAAATTTCAATTGACCCAGAATCCACAGCCTTTTGGGAGAAAGAATTCCAGATTTCCATTGTCTGTTATGTGAAGCACACATTTCTAAATGTCCTAGCTCTAATTTTAAGATTGTGCCCCCTTGTTCTAGATTCCCCCACTTGAGGAAATAGCTTTTCTTTATCTACGCTATCAAATCCCTTTATCATTTAAACCACCACAGGGTAGAATTTCTGCCTGTTTGCACTAGTAATATCAGCGCAATCTGGGTGGAATCTGCCAAACCAGCACAAAAGAATTTCAAATGTGAGTAAAGCCCAAAACCACTTATATTTGTGTTTTCCATGATCTTTTACACTGGTTCAAGATTCAATTCCCCCATATCAGGCCCTGCCCACAAAACTGGCCACGTCCCAGGTTAAAATTATGAGATTCCATCGATTGCACTGGTTCGAGAAGGTTCCTCAAATTGTGCTCATTTTCTTAAGCGCACAGGCACGTTTCAAACGTTTTTTTCATATCAAAAAATATTTAATTTGGTAAGAAACTGATTAATGTGCACCAATGAAACTTAAATGCTTCAATATAGTTTCAAGTCATTTTCAATCATTTTAAATTGGGTTACTCCGAGGTAGAGGACTGGACACTCTTAATAACAATGCTTATTTTTGGCAATAAACACTTTCAGCTTCATTAATAAAACTGCATCAGGTTATCACTGTTAAACAATAAAATCCAATTAGAGAATGCTCCCTTCATCTCTGCTCTCTATCTTCTACCTCTCAACCAATTATCAACCCATGTCACAAGTTTACCTCCGCTTCCATGAGCTTTTTTCTTTGATGATCTCTTGTGCGGAACATTATCAAATGCCAGTTAAAGCTAATAACATTTGGGAGTTTCTGTGGGCTCAATTTTCCCCAATGCCGTTTTTTTGCCATATTTCAAGAGTTGCGCCCGTTTTTTTCAGCCCTACCACGGCAAAAAAAAACGTGCAACTTTCCCCATTGTAATTTTTGAAATTGGCGCTGCGCAGCCTGTCCTTTAACTTTGGGGGGGTGGAGCTTAAGGTCTACACCGAAAAAAGGAGGCCCATCCCCCTTCTGCTCATGCGCAAAAAAAATGCCATTTTTTTATGTGACGGGTATGGGAGTGCATGCCCAGTACACCTCCCGGTCTGCATTCAGTCATTTTTAAAGAGCCAGTTGTGTGTGAGAACGTTTCTTCTGAGTGGAAAAAATCCGAGCTGCAATATGCAACGCAGCTCAAGGACCAAGAATTTCTCTCAGGACGAAGTAAAGGCCCTGGTTTCTATAATTGAGGCCAGATGGCACGAGTTGGACACCAGCAGAGGTCAAATAAATGCTTCACCAAAAGAAATGAAGAAACGCTGGAACCAACTTTCACAAGATTACTGTGAAATGGTGACCACCCAGAAGTCCGAAGGCCAGTGCAAAAAGAAGTGGCAGGACCTTGGCCAAACAGATGGTGTAAGTAATATTTTCATTTATTCACTGGAATTGGAATTGCAATTGCAAATGTGACCATCTGTATGTCCCACCCAACAGAAAGACACCCTCTCTTTAAAAAGTTATATTTTCATCTTTGCAGAGGAAGGAGGCCCACAATAAAAGAGAGAGAACTCGAACAGGAGGAGGTCCGGCGAATCTGCAGCCACTGACACCCGTGGAAGAGAGAGTCGCTGCTTTAATGGGTCCTGCCTGGAGAAGAGCAACCACCACTGCACAAACTGGGCCCACACTTGAAGGAGAGGGTAAGTCCTGCAAATTCCACAGTCTGGCTTTGCTAAATGTTAAGTACTGCGCTGGCTAGCCATGCTTCGGTTCATGGGGATGTCTCAGTCAGCTATACTTCGGTTGATGTAATGTGCTATCGTTCATCGTGGTCCTTCAAATGAGTCTGCTGCCTGTGCTGTGTGAGCCTACTCATGCCATCCTGCCCCCTCTGCTGCTAACCATTTGTCTGTTCGATTTATATTTTGCAGAACTTGAGGCCAACCCTGATGCTGCGGAAGAAGATTCAGACGTGGATTAGCCTGAAGAGGAGAACATCTTCCAGTCTGACCTTCCAGACCAAGATCAAGGGGGGAAGAAGAGAGGAGGAGGAGGAGGAGAGAGAGAGAGGGAGGATGAAGACCCCACTGTTGTATTCACTCTGGAGGAGATGCTGGTGCAGCCCACTGAGGTGCCAGCCCCTTTCCTGAGTGGTGCGAGTGTTGGGACATTTCCTGGTTTCACACTGTCCGAGGCTGCGGGTTCCAGTGGGATGCAGCGAGCCACACCCAGGGTGAGGAGGGGAAGGAGAGCTTGACAGCGCTCTCCTGAGATGCAGGATGTAACAGATGTGGTTCAGATGATGACAATGAGTGGGGAGAGCATTGATCTTATGCGATCACTCCTGGATTCTATAGCTGGGGTGGGTGATGAGATATTGGGACTGTCGGGAGAAGGGGATCTCATAGAAACATATAAAATTCTGACGGGACTTGACAGGTTAGATGCAGGAAGAATGTTGGGGAAGTCCAGAACCAGGGGACACAGTCTAAGGATAAGGGGTAAGCCATTTAGCACTGAGATGAGGAGAAACTTCTTCACTCAGAGAGTTGTTAACCTGTGGAATTCCCTACCGCAGAGAGTTGTTGATGCCAGTTCATTGGATATATTCAAGAGGGAGTTAGATATGGCCCTTATGGCTAAAGGGATCAAGGGGTATGGAGAGAAAGCAGGAAAGGGGTACTGAAGGATTGATCAGCCATGATCTTATTGAATGGTGGTGCAGGCTCCAAGGGCCGAATGGCCTACTCCTGCACCTATTTTCTATGTTTCTGTGTAAGTAACAACACTCTCGCGAGAAATAGGAACACTATCCAGGCACATAAGGGAGAAAATGTCGGAGGTAGCTGATACACTGTCGGTGCACATAAAGGAGGAAATGTCGGAGGTAGCTGCTGCAATAAGGAAACACGCCCAGACCCCACGGCCATTGACTGAATCAACTGCCACTCCCACTCCAATCCCTAGACCAGCCTCTGAAGAGACCCAAGCCGGGCCTTCCATATTACTGCCTGCCCACGTCCCCCAACAAAAAGTGCGCATTATCCGAGCTGCTCGAAAGAATAAGCTTGGTACCAACCCAAGAAATGTTGTGCCACCGCCAACGGGCAGGGGTGGAGTCGCCAAGACCAAGCGCAGCGGGCGGTCTTAGAATAAGGTGGTGGAGAGATGGGTGCAGCCTTTGTTTGCTGTTGTTGTTATTGTTGTAACTGTTCTCAAATTAAAAGTTTTTTGTAAGTGATGTAAATTTACAAGTTTAAAAGTTTGAAACTGATCTTAACTAAATAGTTTAAAGTTTGATACAAGAATATTTTTATTAAAGTTAAGTACAAACAATATTAACATTTTGAAATAAAATACATATTTTAAATTATAACTGAATCATTTACATTATTTGTTCCATTATTAACACAACACAACAGTACGGAACAGGTCCAAACAGTTAAACATGGTCCATTTTGAATAGTTGCCGCTGAGTCGTCGGGCGGTAAAGCGTTCACGGATGAGCTGCTGGCGCAAGGCTCGAGCAATCGTTAAAGGGGCACGACGGCCCACCCTCCTCCACTGTCGTGCTGTGGGTTCAGGTAGTTGCATGGCTTCATCGTCCTCCTCCTCGTCATCTGCATCTTGCTCCTCATCATCAGCCACTCTCACCTCAGATGGGTCTTCTACCAGCTGCTGTTGCCTCATGATGGCTAAGTTGTGCAGCATGCAGCAGACAACAGTGAACTGACCGACAATCTCAGGAGTATTGCAAATAGCCTCCGGAATGGTCCAGGCATCGGAAACGCTGCTTCAAGATGCCAATGGTCCTCTCTATTATGTTGCGCGTTGCAATGTGTGACATGTTGTATTCCCGCTCAGCTTCCATCCGGGTTACGGGTCAGGGTGTCATGAGCCAGGTGGCGAGGCTGTACCCTTTGTCTCCCTGCAGCCAGCTCTGCCCTTCTGGCTGCTGCTGAAACATGGCAGATATAGCACTCTCGCATAGGCTGAAAGCATCATGGGTGCTCCCAGGGTATCTCACATTAACTGCCATGATGCGATGCATGTCGTCAGAGATGAGCTGCACAT
Source organism: Pristiophorus japonicus (assembly GCF_044704955.1). Classification (NCBI taxonomy): domain Eukaryota; kingdom Metazoa; phylum Chordata; class Chondrichthyes; family Pristiophoridae; genus Pristiophorus; species Pristiophorus japonicus. Next base: position 158,446,944 of record NC_091991.1, read on the forward strand.
TCATCGAGTGGAAGCCTTTTCTGTTTGTACATCTCTGAATCCTCCAAAGGTGCTTGCAAGGCGATGTGGGTACAATCAATGCAGCCCTGTACCTTGGAAGCCAGCAATTCCTGGAGAAACCCGCAGCCCTGTCACACATTGCCTGGATGGTCATGAGGAACTTTATGTAGTCATTCCTCCAGGCATATAGTGCAGCAGTCACCTGCCAAATGCAGATATGTGTTGCATGTTGAGAAATGGTGTACACATCCACAGTTGTGGCCTGGAATGATCCAGATGCATAAAATGAAAGTGCAGCTGTAACCTTTACTTCAACTGACAAAGCAGTCCTCCTGACACTTCTAGGATGCAGGTCTGCTTATATTAACTCACAGATCTCGGTTACAACTTCTTTGCAAAAATGCAGCCGCCTCACACAGTCTGCCTCACTCAGGTGCAGGTATGAACGCCTGTCTCGATATACCTGATGGGTAAGGCCTCCTGCCCATCATTCTACGTGCTCTGAGGTTCCTCAGCTGATGCTGTCTAATCAATCTTCTCCTCCGCAGCACCATCATGCAGAAGGCTTGCACGAGGTATGGCATTTTCAATATTGCCCCCATAATTAAATTGTAGTTTTGCAACAATCTCAACACTCAGACAAAGCACTCACATCTTCTCTTCCCTCTCTCTCTCGAAGGTGGATGCTCTAGTATGGATCACACCCTGGTCTGCGCATGCGCAATAGGCTTGCTTACAACGGGAAGCTAGGCATTCACTGAAGACATTTGGGGCAACAAATTGTAATGCAATTCTTGAATTTTTGATTTTTTTTTCACGAAGTACCACCCCACTACCTCTCCTCTCCTCTCCTCATTGGGCACGAGTGTCGGAACATCGGCCGGCAGAATCGCTCCCTTGCCCGGTCACGGGCTTGGCTTCCACCAGCAACCCCCCCTCTCTTTCTCCCCCCCCCCCCCCCCCCTTACCCTGGGCTGCTTTTGAAGCCGAGCCCCGAGGTCCTATGTCCGGGCGAGGGAACAGTTCTGTTGGCTGACGCTCCGACCCTCGAGCCCGGTGAGGAGAGGTTTGGTGGTGGGGTGGTCCTTTGAAAAAAAATCAAAAATTCAAGAGTTGCATTACACTTCCAATTTCTCCCTTTTGACTTTCACAAACTTAAGATTTATGATGCACATTCCCTGCCGCCTTCACTCCCTCCAAATCTTCAGCTAAAAACAATGGCGTCTTTCTGCGCTGATTTTTGTTAGCTGCCCAGAAGGTTTTTTGGGAGTGGTCACATACGCCGTCCTCGGAGAAATGTAAGTTTGCCAAACTTGCTTAAATGTCAAAAACTGGCACAGACATCAGGTTATGCCCCCATGACGCAAAAAAATTGTAGCCTAAAAAAATTGTACCTAAGTGAATTACGCTGGTGCAGAAACTTTGGGGGAACTTGGCGATTTTTATTGACTCCAAAAAAAATGGTGCACGCTAAAAAAACGGTGCAGATAACTGGGGAAAATTGAGCCCTATGATATAGCATCTAATAATTATGTGCCAGATTAAATCTGAGCTCTAATAGTTTAATGTTTAGTGTTTGAGTGCATTTATAAAAAAAAATCCCATTACTTCTCGTTTCTTAAAGACAGTGCTAATGTTGGGATATTGGCAACCACAAACATTTCACCCAAATTGTAATTCTTCATGTGTGAGATTAGTCACTCACTGAGTGCCACAGTTGAGCCCAACTATGTCTTCACTTAGTATTTGCATGCTTCGGAGTGGGAACCCTGTCTGATTTGATATTTGTGCTTTCTTCTCTCCCCTCCCTCCTCCCCCCACACCACTGCTGAAATCAATTGCTGTGCCTCATTAGTATATCTCTTTTTTTGTTGCCTGTCTATTTTGCAGTTGCAATGTTTATTCACCTCCATTTTAATAGGCTGTTACTTAAATGAGGAAAATACATGTTGCCTTCATTCATGGTTATTTTTACTTTTTTGTGGTATCTGCCCATGTTCAGTAATAATTCATAGTCCCCAAGATTTAATTTTTAATTTTCTGCAAGAAATGAGGGCTTTGTTATCTCTTTGAAGCTGCTACTGGGTTGTTACTAAGCAACCATAATAAGCTCACTGGAAATTACATCGATCAACTATATCTTAGTCAATAAAAGTGCCTGATGTTGTCTCATATTTAGTGTTCTGCTTTGCTTCTTATTCATTGCTGTTATGGAGTTATTGACTCAAAAGTAATATAATCACTGTGGTTTCCCAAGGTGGTTGTAGATAAGTTTTTTTTAAAACCTATCTCCAATGTTTTTTCCTAAAGGTGGCGTGACTAATGCTGAGGTAAGCTTCCATGAGCACAGGCCGCCTTCTGATATCTTTCTTAGGTGGTTGTTCTTCTTCCTGTGTGTGGATACCCAGTGAGTGTTAGTCTTTTCAGTCATGGCGGATATCATAGCAGAGCCCAATCCTGTGCTCACCAGACATCCAACATATACATCATTTCTAGCAATCAGGTCTGAAACACTAACCCTCCCCAAGCCCAGAACTAAACAGTCCCGACTGTGCCTCGACTTCAATATTCTCATCCTTGTTTTCAAATCCCTTCATGGAGTAATCTCCTCCAGCCCCACAACCCCCCCCCCCCCCCCCCGAGATGTCTGCCCTCATTAGCATCCCTGATTTTAATCGCTCAACCATTGGTGTCCATGCCTTCTGTTGCCTCGGCCCAAAGCTCTGGAATTCACTGCCTAAACCTCTCTTTCCTCCTTCAAGACGCTCCTTTAAAACATACCTCTTTGACCAAGCTTTTGGTCATCTGCCCTAATTTCTCCTAATGCGGCTCAGTGTCAAATATTTAAACTTGTAATACTCCTGTGAAGCGCCTTGGGATGTTTCACTACGTTAAAGTTGCTATAAAAATACAAGTTGTTGTTGTGCTATGGCTAAGAACAGCTAATTCAGCATGAACCTGGGACTTTATTGGGCTGTGTGGCTTCGTTTGAAACACTGGGCAGTGTACGAGCAGGCCATTGGTGGGTTTAATTATTTAATTAGTATGACCAGTTCTATTGGTACTTCAGTTTTCCTTTATTGTAAACTTGCATATTTTTTTGCTTTTTGAAGCTGACTGGCCACAATTTCTTTTTGCTAAAATCGCTGGTATGTAAGGAAAACTATTACCCCTTCAATGTTTCAATAATAACTTTGAAACATTTTTAAAAGGTAATTTTGAAACAGGACTTTTTATTTTCTTCAAGACTAAAGTTGCCAATTGCCACTTTGTCTCCCCATACAGGACATTGAAGAAATTTGTAACATGTTAATAAATGAAGTCAATTCAATTTCTCCTCCCTGAAATGTGAGTGGCTTACAGACCTCTTTGCTCCCAGTATTGAGCTTTTCCATCAGTTGCCTCAACTTTCTGTCCATTGCTCTCTTCTGAGCCCAACTCGGTCCTCACCTCTGCATCCTGCAGCTTCTTGCCCATCTGTCCCCACTCCTCATCAGACTATCTCCTCCATGAAGCCTACCATCTGCTCCCAGCACCGCTCTTAACTACTCAACTTCCCCACCTTGGTCACATGCTTGCCGACATTGGCAGGACCATGGGTCACTAATTTTTTAAAATCCGTTCATGGGATGTGGGCGTCGCTGGCAAGGCCAGCATTTATTGCCCATCCCTTATTCCCCTTTAGAAGATGGTGGTGAGCCGCTGCCTTGAGCCTCTGCAGTCCGTGTAGTGAAGATATTCCTGCAGTGCTGTAAAGGAGGAGTTCCAGGATTTTGACCCAGCGACGATGAAGGAACCGTGATCTACTTCCAGGTCAGGGTGGTGTGTGACTTGAAGGGGAACGTGAAGGTGGTGTTTTAAGTTGTGTAGGACTAGATCTAGATTAGATATCAGGAGATGGTTCTTTTCCCAGAGAATAGTAGACCTCTGGAACAAGCTGCCCTCTCGTGGTGGATGCAGACTCACTGAATTCCTTCAAGCGAAAGCTGGATTTGTTTCTGGTTGTGGCAGAGATCACCTCTTACAGAAGGTAGGTACTGCAGGGAATTCAAGGCCAGAGTGATCTGGTCTCGTTTCAATTGCCTTGAAGGGTCGGAGAGGAATTTCCCAGATTTTTTGTTCCCAAATTGGCCTGGGTTTTTTATCTCTCTTTTTTGCCTCTCCCAGGAGACCACATGGTTTTGGGTGGGTGGAGTGTATATGTTGTGATACACAAGGTATCGCAATTGTGTGGGTCAGGCTCAATGGAACAGATGGTCTTTACCTGTCCTTCATTGTTTGTATGTTCGTATTATCACCTCTGCCGATATCACTACCACTATTAAAACTGACGCCATCATCCCTTCCTTATTAAAATGCCCACATTCATCCCCTCTTTTTTTCACATGACTGACCTTTCTCTAACTTCTCTTCAAATTCCTTGAACATATTGCCACCCAGTTATGTGCTGTCTTCTCGTACCACTCTGAAAAGTTAACACTAGTACTTTATTAAGTAACTTTAAAGAAACGACAAAGCAATGGATATTTTTCAGTTTACAGCAATCTCTAAATAAAGTATTGCCAAATTAAAATGAAGTATATTGCTGCATTCAACAGTAAGTTAATGTAATTTATCGCTTGTCTTCAGTGGCAGCCTACAGCCCTGTCACAGACAGTGATACAATGTGCAAGTGTGCTTTACTTTATCATTGTTCAATTCACCACAATGCCATGTACCCATTGTCCTGAGAAGTTGTGTGATAGGTACACACATGCTGAATAATTATTCTTCCATGGAACTTAGTCACTTTCTGGTCATTAGAAATTTCTGTGAATATTTTAAAGAACCTTGTTTTTTTAAAAAAATGTATTGTTGGTGGTAGGATTTAAGGCTGCATCCGCAGCGCCTCAAAACTGTGGCGTCATGAGGGCATGAGAAGTGGAAATGGGAAACCAAAAGGTGCTAAAAAGTGAGGTGTTGTTGGCAGAGACCTACCTACCCTCTCAGCTGGAGCATGTTGTGGGGATATTGCAAGGGGAGTTGTTTGTTGTGTGCCGTGTAAGAGAGATGCTTTTTTTAATACAAGTGTGTTGTTTGATAACATGATTATACCATAAAATGGTGATGCATGTAGAAAGCACTTGTCTCCATAGATATTTTAGCATCCTGGCTGTCCGATGCAGTATTGAAGAGAGGACTAAGTTAGAATGAACCCACCTGGCATATTGATTTAAACTAAAGGCATTTTTTTTTTTGAAAAATAGCAGCTAGAAGAGCTGAACAGGGATTAGGAAGAAAGTAGAGAATATCAAGAAGATCTGAGTACAACTGAGGAACATAAATTAATGAATATTTAGTGCTGAAAGGAAATGGAACCAGTAATGAGAACTGGACCAGAGAGATTTGTCAGCATAATTGGGCTTTCGATTCTTTGAAGGTTGCTGCATTTTTCCCAATTTATATGTTGCAATTACACATTTCAATTAATTAAACGAATGGTCAGTGATACGATTTGCAATGGCAGATCTTAATTGTAAGTATTATAAGCCTTGAGAGTGTTCTGAGTGACTGCAGCAAAATTAACATAATTTAACTCATTTATTAGTTGCTCATAAATTATATTACATACCCTGGATGTTTTGACTTGAACCCTGCTTGTATTATAGTGCTGCCTGCAGAGTTAGCATTGTAATATAAATAAGACAGCATTCATGGAAGTACAGCTATTCAGGAGAGGGGGGAGAGAGAAAATAGGGAACTACAAGCCAGTTAGCCTGACATCAGTCATCGGGAAAATGCTGGAATCCATTGTTAAGGAAGCGGTAACAGGGCACTTAGAAAATCAGAACATGATTCAGCAGAGTAAATATGGTTTTAAGAAAGGGAAATTGTGTTTGACAAATTTTAGAGTTTATTGAGGATGTAACTTAGATAAAGGAGAACCAGTAGATGTAGTATATTTGGATTTCCAAAAGGCATTCGATAGGTGTCACAGAAAAGGTTATTACACAAGATAAGGACACATGAGGTTGGGGGTAATATCGTAGCATGGATAGATAATTGGTTAATGGACAGAAAACAGGATTGGTTAATGGATAGAAAACAGAGTGTAGGGATAAACGGATCTTTTTCAGGTTGGCAGGCTGCAACTAATGGGGTGCCGCAAGGTTCAGTGCTTGGGCCTCAGCCATTTACAATCCATATTAATGACCCAGGTGAAGGGACCGAGCGTAATGTATCCAAATTTGTTGACAATACAAAGCTAGGCTGTGAGGAGAACACAAAGGGGGCGAAATTGGACTCCTTTATGCCTCTGAAGCGCTAATGGACGCAAATGGGCTTGCGACCGGGTGCATATACATATGTGTTATGGTGTGATAACATTGACCCCCCCCGCTAAATTCGGTGAGAGTTTGTGGCGGTGGTATGGGGTTGCGCCCAGTTTTCCTTCCCCCAGGAGATTGGAACATCATCGCCGTGCGCATCGCCCCGGACCCGAAATTGCGATACGCCCCCTGCAGCATCGCTGGGCGAAAACACCCGACAGCTGCAGGAGGCATGCATTGAGCGGCCAGCCGCTTCAGGGGAGAGGTGGCCGAGGTAAATTTAAAATAAACGTACCTTCTCTCCTGCAGGTTTTTTCCTGGGTTCCTGCCTACGATCGATCAGCCTGGCACTCTGCCTGAGTGCCGAGCTGATCGAGTGGGATCGTGGCTACCATCGTGGAGTAGGTAAGTTTTTAAAAATTCCATTGCAGAGCCTGCAGCGATGGCCTATTCTTTTAAGGGAGGGAAGGAGTCTTTCTACACGGCAGCGCTGCACGGCCCAGTCAACGCTGCTAACTGATTTAGCGCTCCGCTTCCTTTCTGGAGCACAGCCGCCTAGTGTTTTAAAAGTTTGAGACCATTAGCACCTGGTGTTTAAGTTAGCAAATTTCTCCCCCTGAGTAACTGCATGAAGTGATGCCCAAAGAATGAACACTTCAGAACTGCATTTCCAACCAGAGTAAACTGAGTACATCATTAAACATCAATATTATTAAACTAGTTCCTGTGAATAATCTTGTTGCAGTTTGAGTTCTCCCAACTTCCCCTGGAGCTTGGCCAGTAAAATCATTCGTTCTAATGGGAGAGTTTACTGTAACACGGTTTGACTGTATTTACTAGTGTGTTGGTGAAAATAGAGTTTTACGGATTGCACAAAGTCCCTTTCACTGTTTCCAGGCAGGTTACTGGAGGGAATATTTTGATAAATATTGATAGTCATTGACTGACTTAATTTGACTATCTTCTATTCTGCAGCCCTACGCAGTCAATGGCGTGATTACTCCGCAAAGCAATATAGATTTTGATTTGAGCTTAAGGCAAAGGTAAAATATGATGCTAATATTTTTTGATTTTTATAACGTTTGTTTCTGTCGATAATCCTAAAAAAAAATTTAAATATGGTTTTGAAACAGCTCCCTTTAAATGTAATATTTTTCTTTTAAAAGAAATCCAAGCTGGGGCTTGAGAGATACGAGCATATTACAAAAGTTTGCTGCAGAGAGCGGGTTGACATTCAAGCGGATGGTATGAATTACTTATTTCCTAAATAATTATGATACATGTGAAATGGTGACTAACTGAGTGTTTCAGTACAAACAAACCAATGTTGGTCACTCAAAATGCATCCCATGCATTGATATTTATTTTCCTCAAAAACTTCTAATATAGGATATACGGCACAGAAACAGGCCATTTGGCCCAACCAGTCCATGCCGGCGTGCCTACTTCTGTGGTATTGCACACTGAATAGTCACTCATTTGCCTACCTGTCAATGTGTCTCCTGTTATGGTTCTGTCTCTTTCTCTTCTCTTATGTTTATCTCTTTATCATCTTTTGCTTTACTTTTTTCATCTCTCCTTTCAGGTGGAATGTATTGGGTGGTACGGTGCCGTGGGAAAGATGTCACCAATGGCTGATGGCTGCTTTTAGATAGGGTTTTCAAAGTAATTATGGCCCTCAGAAGCACCCTTCCCCTACCATCCAGCAATCATTTGTGCTCCCCCCGTCCCCCATATCCTTTCGTTCCCATCGTATCCTTAAATCTTCCAGCTTCCCATTACGTATTTCCCTTCCTACCACCTGCTAACTCACCACTACCCCACCTGGTGGAAACTGCATGAGTAGGCAACTAAAATGGACTTACTCAGTGATATTCCACTGGATTTCACCGTCTTCAATTTTAACTGGCTTTTCTAAGCAGGCGGAAAGGACACCTGCCTGAAACCGCTGGGGGCCCTCTTTAAATATGCAGATCGAGGTCCGATGGCGTCATCTGCCACAGATGGGCGGGAAATAACTGAAATCAGTAGCTGCCTGTCGGAAACACTCTTGCAGTTAAAATCCCGCCACCCCCCCCCCCCACCGTCCCCGGTTTCAAATCCAGCCCAGACGGGTGGGATGTGCTGACGTCAAGGGTCCAATGTGAAATCCGTTATACCCCAGTTCCTAGTGAGTGCCATATTTTAGCACTAAGTTGCCACCCTTACTCACCTATTCGCCTCAGCTACTGAATCTGGTAGAAAGTTCCATTCCAACCACTCTCTGGGTAAAGATGGTTCTCCTGAATCCTTATTGGATTTATTAGTCACTGTCTTATATTTATGGCCCCTAGTTTTGACTCTCCCACTGTACTGCATTGTGTGAATTTTCCACTCCTTCATTGTATCTGTTGATTTACAGAATGGTACATTTGTGAACTGTTGTTTTGAAAATTAGATGAAGAGAGCAATGCAAATCAAATGAGTGATTTGTTGAGAACATTTAGTCAAACCAAAAGGTAAATTTGTTAAAATGAAAGGGTTGTGGCTGATTTTGTGGTAATGCTGCTTAAAAGCCAGAAGGGGTCACTCAACAGCCTTAGTGTGTTAATGGTATTCTGGATTGTTTTCAGGTTGATATGCCAGCTAACAACAAATGCCTGATTTTCCAGAAAAGGTCAAGTGTATAGCAGAGTCATCTGTTTCAACAATTCCATGGCTCAACACTGGAAGGAACTGTAATGTTTAACTCTAATTATTGTAACAACCCTCAAATGATGCAGAAGTGCTGAAAAACTTCTATTAACTAGTTACTTTCTCGACTGAGCCAAAGGGATGACTTGCATTACAGTTAATGCAGTCACTGGACAGAATTGTTTTTAACTGGTCAGTGAGCAATTTTCCTAAAATTACTTTCAATGCTTAACAAACTTTGCCTTCTGCTTTGGAAATATACTGACCCGTAGAATGTTATTTTCAATAGACTTGCATTGACTTGCCTCATTAGCTATAAATGGATTGCTTGTGATTGAAGAGTACTTTTAACTTTCCCACCAATGGTATTCATGTCTTCACAAGCGGGCTGCATGTCCGGTCTGTCCATGGGAATTTTCACTGGTCATGCAAAGCATTCGGTGTAAGAAACTTGCCAACTCCCTTTTCCATGTCTATGTTTGAGGTGAGAAATTGAGGCCTTGATAATCACTGTTGGATTTATGCAGTGAACACTAAATGAATGCTGTCTCCCAAATGTTGTATGACAGAAGTAACTTTTTGAAAGAGGATTTGCTCTCGTTACCAGCAGCATGTGTTTATTGTTGGCTTGGAATACATTGTGTGTGTGGGTTTTGGCTGTAATTTGTATATGTATTCAAGGTGGCTTTTATTTATACAGCTTGTAATTAAATGAATCCAGAGTTGTACATATTGATGTAAAGCTTGAAGGAAAACTAACTCTACCATTTAACTGAGTGACTTTGATCTGTATCGAATTATTATTGTAAACTGTGACCAAGTTTAAAATATGTGCAAAAACCCCACACCATCGAAAGACATTAAGACTGAAATTATTGTTTATAATTGGTAAAAGTCATCAATGGATTAAAAACTGACAAAACTATACATGGACTTTTTTTTTTAAAGCTTTCTTGTTGAAGGCGATCGTGCTGATCCTGGCCTTTCACATTTAGAATCTGGTTTCAAATCCAGCCCAGATTGATACAACAACAACTTTTATATAGCGATGGGATGAAAATCCACTTTGTGCTGACTGTAAGGGTCCTTTTGAAATAAGTTTGGAGTGTCATTTCAGCTTCTAATGGACATAGATCCACAGCCCTCAACTGTCCCCGATACAACACTAATTTGCAGTGTCACTCAGAGGATAGTTAGTGTGGGAAATAGAAAAATACCACAGTGATGCAGTCGAGAATGCTCTTCTGAGGTTGAGGATGAGATACATTGTTGGGGCAGAGTAGAGGGAGCTTTGCTTTGCATCTGGCTGTGTTGCACCGGAGGAGTGAGTCCTTTAAGCTAACACTGGTATGGAAAGTGTCCCATTCCTTAACACTAATATCTCTCACCTTGGGGGCTGTGAGGAGCCGGAGCGAGATATTCTAGCAACGATAGGAAAAAGCCAGCAGCAGAGACCAAGAAGCCATGGTTGGTGTTAGTGGAGGAGGTCAGCAGCAGGATCCTGGATTCAGTGCAGAAAGCACTTTAATGACCTAAGCAAGTCAGGAAAGGTGAGTGCAGTTCCACATCCACCTACATCCTGCTGTGTGCATCACCCCGTACACTTGTCAAGCCTACTCCAGCACATCACTCCTCGCACCCACTTACCTCACAGGTGCACCCCTCTTTCTATGCACTTCCTCACATCCCCATCTATCCATCCATCACTCCCATGAATCCTCATCCTTATGCAGTATCATGCCTCTCCCTCACAGTCACCTTCACCAAATGCACTCCATCAGATGAACACGTGCCATTACACTCACTCCTGCGTCTATTCTTTCCCTCCTTGCAGGAGATAAGAGCACAGAACATAAATTCCTATGTTCCTAGAACACCACGGAGAGGGATAGAATCAGAGTCAGCCCTCCAAACATCTCGCAGCTGACAAGCGCAGAGGAGGAGGTGCTGGAGATCAGTGGAGTTTCAGCATCCCTGGCCATTGGAGATGGGGAGCCCCCAGCTACCTGGTGACACAATTAAATAAAGGCCACCCATGTGTCATATGACACACAAGTCATATTGACTCGATTTCAACAGCGGGTAAAAGATGATCATAACTTGCAATATATTCTTACCTTGCCAGCACTAATTCATGTCTTCTTTCTCCCACAGGGCCTTCATGTGTATAGCAGACATCAGTGGAGGTGGCCGATGCCGATTAGTCAGAGGACCCGAGTCCTTTTGAGGGTGCACCATCACTGGACTCGTGCAGACCAGGCACCAGCTCAGATACTCACACTTTGGGGGGACTAGTAAGGCAGATAGTTGGGTTTTCACCTGGTGACTCACACTTCACAAGTGAGCAAGAGTAGATGGTGGAGACAGGGACAGTAGTGGAGAGTCCGCGTCGGATCGCACAGCCCTCCAAGCTCTGCTCAGCTGGACACAGATGCTGTACCTCAGGGATGTTGGTGGCCGTCGATGAAGAGGAGTATCATTGAGCAGCAGCAGGCAATGTGCGATGCACTGACAGGCCTTCAAAGTAGATTCACCATGATTGCAGAGCGATTGGTGGAGTCCAACTCGAGGCGGTGGGGGTGCGGTGGGGGGGGTGATGTCACAGGCCGTTGAGATGATGTGTTCTTCATGGATAGAGTGGCCAGCACCACGGACCGTCATATGCTCCAATCAAATGAGTCCATGCACAACTTGAACTTCAACACCACCGTGCAGATTCTGGATGCCAACATGTCTGCCACCTTAAATAAGTTGATAGAAACCTTAGCCTTGGCCTTGGAGGGCAGTACTGATCTGCACCAAAGTGTTCTCCAGCACAGTGGTAACAGTGAAGTGCGGCTGGGCCGTGAGGGGGATGATGCTGAAAGGGGTCGTGGAAGTGGGGACTCTACACAAAGCACTTCAACTTCTCACCCACAGCCTATCTCTCAGTCAGTAGCCTACATGCTGCCTTGTCGCCCAATGTCTAATCTGTCCCTGCACAGAAGCAGTTGAAGCAGTCTTTGGCAGGGCCCTCACAAGCTCCAAAATCCAGAGGACGTCGAGCATATGCATCTCAGCAGTCAGAGCAAGGATCTGAGCTGCCTGCCTCTACCTCTGCTTTGTCCTGTTGGAACTGAGCCCTAAATTCAGGTCGGGATCCAACTGTGCACTTCTTGGTCAATAACTCTTCAACCTGATTAGTGAATTTCTGTAGCTTTTTACCCATTAGATTCAGGAAATGTACACGCAAATGTTTTCTGAACTTCTGTGGGTTACTGCAAGCATCTGACTTTATACAGTATTTTTTTCCTGTACACTGACCAGCTATTAATCAGATCTTGCAAAACTTCTGCTTGATCACCCTCACTGAGTATATTTCATTTTCAGTCTTCACATTTATTAGGCATCAGACATGTTCTCTGAAAACTTAATAGCAGCTCTTCACAAGTTACTGATAATGTTTAAATGTTGTCTGTCATTTAATTTTATATTTTCTCTCTAATTACAGAATCTGTTAGAAAAAACTGTAGGGCAATCTAACTAAAGATTAGTTATTCTATGGTTCTTTAAGCCAAAAGATGTTGGGCTTTGGGCTCATTCCTTGGCAGCCAACAATGTGGAAAATTGCCTAGGTATGTCCTGTCCACATACTGCAGGACAAAGCCAACCCAGCCAATTAATCGTCCTATCAACTTACTCCCAATCATCAGCAAAGTGAAGGAAGGAGTCACCAACAGTGCTATCAAGCAGCACTTATTCACCAATGACCTACTCACTAATGCTTAGTTTGCATTTCACCAGGACCATTTGGTTCCAGGTCTCATTATGGCCTTGGTCAAAGGATGGACACGATCTGATTTTCAGAGGTGAGTTTAGCATGACTGCCCTTGACATTGAGGCAGCAGTCAATCAAGAGTTGCACTAAGGAACCCATGTAAAATATAAGTCTATGGGGATCAGGTGGAAATCTCTCCAGTGGCTGGAATCATACCTGGCCTGAAGGAAGATGATTGTCACCGGAGGCCACTTATCTCCACCCCAGTACATTGCTGCATGATTTCTCAGGGCAGTGTCCTAGGCCCAATTATCTTCAGCTGTTTCATCAATGACCTCCCCTCTATCATAAGGTCAGAAGTGGAGCTGTTTGCTAATGATTGCACGGTGTTCAGTTCCATTCCCAATTTCTCAGATAGTAAAACCATGCCTGCATACAGCATATCTTGGACAAGACCCAGACTTGGGCTGATAGGTGGCAAGTAACATTCGTGCTGCACAATTGCCAGGCAATGACCATCTACAAAAAGAGAGAGTATCTTCCCTTGACATTCTAAGGTTTTACTATGGTACCATCCCTCACTATCAATATCATGGGGTGGGGGAGACACTCAACTCAACTCAATTGGACCAGCTGCATAAATATTGTGGCTACTAGAGCAGGTCAGTGGCTGTGTATTATGCAGCGAGTAGTTCAGCTCCTGATTCCCCCAAAGCATCTTCACCACCTACAAGGCACACGTCAGGAGCGTGACAGAATGCTTGCCTAGATGAGTGCAGCTGCAATAACACTCAAAAAGCATTCACAATGCATGCCTACCATGTGTACTATCTACAGGATGCACTGCAACATCTCACCAAGGCTTCTTTGGCGGCACCTCCTAAATCCATGGCCTCCACCATTTAGAAGGACAAGGGCAGCAGGTGCATGGGAACACCATCAGCTCTAAGTGTTCCACCAAGTCACACACCATCCTGACTTGGACATGTAGTGCCATTCCTTCATTGTTGCTTAGCGTATGAAATCCTGGAACTACCTAGCTAACAGCATTGTAGTAGCATCTTCACCACACTGGCTGCAGCGGTTCAAGAGACCCCCCCACAACATCTCTAGGGATGGGCAATAAGTGGCAGTTTTGCCAGCGACACCTATATCCTGAGAATGTATTTTTAAAAAGCCAATCCTAAAGAACATAAGAAGGTTTGGATCAAAATGCTCTTTCACAACGAACAAACTCTACATGTATCATTTCTGTAATCTTATGGATATTCCAGCATGAAGATCTTTTTATTGTTTAATAATTAATTTAGATTAATGTGGTGTGCTTGTGCAAAATTATAATATAACCATGAAATCAAAATTTAAAAAGAATTGCAAGTCATGTCTCAGCCAGTCATTGATGGTGCTGCCATTAAAAGTAGCTGCTTTGCTCAGTGGTAGCATTTTTTCCTTTGGAGTCAGAAGGTTGTTGGTTCAAGTTGCACTCCAGGACTTCAGCATATCATCTAAGGAGATACCTCAAGTACAGTACTGAGAGCGCACTTCATTGTCAGAGGTGCTGTTCTTTCAATGAGACATAGGCTCTGTCTACCTGTTTAGATGGATAGAAAAAATCCCATGGCACTTTTTTGAAGAGCAGACAGTTCTCTCAGCCAACCGCACTAAAACTCGTTAATTAAGCTAATTACTGTGTTGAGACCTTGCTGTGCACAAATTGGTTGGCACGTTTGCCAACAAAACAGTGACTACATTTCAAAAGTAATTTATTGGTTGTGAAGCACCCATGCATATCCTCAGGCTATGAAAGTGCTACATGCAAGTTTGCTCTTTATTTAGTAAAATTACACACTGCAAGAAGTTTTACAATCACTTAGCGGCAACCACCTCTTTAATCTTCAAATTTAAGGTCTTCACTCATGATTACACTTGGATTGCCTTTATATTCTGCTCCCCTTCAAAAATATATAATAAAAATCTTCTATACTACTCCGAACTTACAGAGACAACTCCAATTTATACTAGGCTGGCCAGACGTCCCGTTTTCCGGGGACAGTCCCAGATTTGGGAATGTGTCCCCAGGCAAACAATGTTCCCGGAAGAGTCCCCGGTTTAAAAATCTCGTCCCCGAAACTGAGTCTTTGATTTTTTTTTCAATGCTAATATACACAGAACTCCGTTTCTCAGAGATTCTCGACTCATTTGAGTTCAGGAACAAATTCCTGGAGCGGGGTTGAATGGAGGCGTCAATGGTGTCCTACGGTCCCACAATGCAGTGCGGTTGAGAAAAGGCCCTATCTATAGCTAGGGCCGCACTGCCACTGCGGGGGATTGAGTCACCTGATCAGTGTTTCATTCCATGGTGACTGGGACGAGGGTGGGACCTTCAGGAGAAGCCAAGGGAGTGGTGAGAGGATTTGATTTACTTCACCAGTTTACCTGTATGGTGCATTGTGTGTTTTTTTTTAATTGAATAAAGGAAGGCAAGCTCTAAATTCTGCCACTGAGAAGGGATGAATGTGGCTTTTTGAAGCGCAGTGAAAGGTTAGAGTAGGTGAAGTTTGCCATCTTGTCCAAGATAATGTATCACAAACAACTGGCCAGACTGCACCTAACGACAAACCTTTAGTAACCCAGAATGACTTTATAACAACTTGCCATCCAGCCCATCTGTTTTACTGCTCAGCTGAGTAATTCCCCGTAACATTTTCTTCACCTCCAAATCCTACTTTAAAAGAAGCATTGGTTTCCTCTTTGAACTCTTCTGAACATTGATAGCAACCTCTTGCAGAATACCTTGCAACACGCCACACTGTGTAAACCAATCCCATCTTGTTGGGCACAGTCGGTTCATTTTGCATGGCTCCACTCTTGAAACGGTGGGTCACTGCATCTGATTTAGCGCTGCATTTTACAAGGAAACGTTTATTAACTACATTGATGTACATTTTGATTAGTGCATTCCTTCCTATAAGGTTTTATTTTTCACATTGCAAGGTTTCTATTATCACTATTTTCCTGTAACAGGCTTGATTTCAGCCACTGTTTCGTTTGCAGTAAGCAAAGTGCTCAGGCTGAGATTTCCTTTGTGGGTCTCGAGCACTCCCAAGGTTTGCCGGAGGAAGATTAGTTCATGAGAGGACGCATGTGCCTATCCAGCCAGAAGATTCTGCCCCTCTTCTGACAAAATCTCTGGCTGCTCCTCAGCTGTGCACTGTGCCATAACCAGCAAGTAGCTCATTAACTGCATTCCCCGGGGCACGAGTTTGCGCTTTAATAAAGTTTGGGCATCTGGGCCCTGCGTCAGTGGGTGCAGCGTTAAGGGAGATGTTGTACACCTCTCTTGGCACAACGAAAGGAAACTCCTGAGCTAAACAGCCAGCCAGGGAGCATTCCGAGAGAGGCCTGTGGTGGGTGTGGGGAAACCTAAAAACCCCCACAAAAACATTCCTAAAACATTACACAAGTCACACGAAAAATAAAAAATAACACTTGCACTTTTGGCGCCCATTACCTTCCTTTCCACCGCCGGGACCGTTCGAACACTGATTTCCTAGGCAGTCATTGCAGGGGCACCTTCGGGCGGATGGATCAAAATTCGCACTGGTGTCACAACCAGGGGCGTTGCACACCTGGGAGGATCGCGGCGAGGCGCTAGTGACCTCACTGCCGCCTTTCACGCCGCTCCGGGGTGAAACCCGGAGCACAAAGGACTGGAAAATCTCGCCCGTAGATTCTAAAAACCTGGGGCTGGAGTGGGTCGAAGTCCCATTTCTGCCCGGGAAGCACAATAGATGGGCCAAAACCTAATTGCACTGGGATACCATGCTGTTTAGACCAGACCTCTTAAATTCCAGTCAAGGATTTTCCACCCCCATCAAGCAGGGCTGAGAAAGTTTTCAGGCTTCCCTGGGAAATTCCTCCCTTGAAAGGCCTCAGCAGAACTCACGCCAATTGAGACCTAGTGCGTGCCCATTTGAGGCATCTACTGCATGAATGTCTCTTTTGTTTCTTGATGACCAGAACGGGATGCAGTATTCAAGGTGCAGTCTGACTGGAGCACTAGTACAGTTTGAGCACTAGTTCCTCTGACTTGTATTCTACTGTTTTAGCTATGTAGTTCAACATTCTATTGGCTTTGGTGATTACTGCTCTGCGTTTGTTGGACATGTTTAGTGTTGAGTCTAATATCCCCAAATATCTTTCAGCTTTATCCTTAGCGATTTAAACACCATTCATAAAATAAATGACAAATTACATTACTCCACCCTATGTATAGCACTTTACACTTTTCTGACGGAGAATTAAAGGGACAGGCGACCAGAGGCTCGGGATCATGCTTGCGGAATGAATGGAGGTGTTCCACAAAGTGGTCACCCGATCTACGTTTGGTCTCCCCAATGTAGAGACTACACAGTGAGCACAGTATAATAAGTTGCAAGAAATACAAGTAAATTGCTTTTTCACCTGTGATCAGGAGTGTCTGGGGCCCTGCCCCGGCCTGCGAGGAGCAGACGGAGCAGCGTGACAGCCTAGCCCAGCATTCTGCACGGCCCCCTGCCTGCGAGCACCATCGGAGCAGGCCGGGGAGCGGAAGGAGCAGCGTGGCAGCATACCACTCCAGGGAGCAGAAGAGCAACGGCAGTGAAAAGGGACGTCACCAAGGTCCAGGTCGGTGATTGGAGCGTGGGCAGGAGCAGCAAGGTCGGGGCGAAGGAGCGGGGAGAGACTGTAAAGGGACGTGATCGGGACCCAGAAGAGTCGAGGGCCCAGGGGCAGCACGGGCCAGTCCACACTGCGATATGTGTGCGCACTAGGACCGTACAGCAGAGCAGGTCTCCAGTCGTCTTGGTTAATCCTTGCTACTGGACCAAGGCCTAGCTCGGTCAAGCCCGTGTAGTGGCTGGAGTGCAATGGTCACCCACGTTAAAAAAATCCAAGCACAGGCATCTTCCACCCTTCAAGATTTAGTTCGGACCTGGAATTTTAGGTCCATCATTGAAACACCTGTGAACTTTTTGACGTGGAAGCAAGTCATCCTCGTTTCGAGGGACTGCCTATGATAATGATTGGGGCCCTGGACGGTAGGGAGGAGATAAAAGGGCAGGTGTTGCAAATCCTGTGCTTGCTCGGAAAGGTGCCGTGGGAAAGGGAGAGGTTGTTGGGAGTGATTGATGAGCGGACCAGGGTGTCGCGGAGGCAGAGGGAGCGGTTCCTTCAGAATGCTAAAAGGAGGGGACAGGGGAAGACGTGTTTGGTGGTGGGATCATGCTGGAGCTGGCGGAAATGGCACCAACATTAAGCCTCAAGGCACTCCGCACAATACTTCACCCTCCCCATCCCCATCCATCCTGACATTACTCCTCTAACTAGTACTCATTGCTCCCTACCCATTCTATTAGTTGCTTATTCAGTCACCAGGTTTAATCCAAGTTTTTTTCTTTTTTATCCTGAATCCCCCATAGCTTTTGAGTTTGAGTTTAAAAGCCTTTTGTGTGGAACTTTATCAAAAGCCTTTAGGACATTATTATAAGACTTACCACAGTTTATTTGTGTTGTTACTTCTTAATAGCGGCTCAAGAGGTTGGATCTTCCCATTCCCATCGACCAAGGAAAAATTAACTATGGAAGGGGAAAATAAGTTTTACAAAACTGAATCTACATCAATATCCCTTTTTTCAATCACATTATCTGCAACTATGTTAATAATTGGTGCAGTGCTCATGTAATTAGAAGGGTCGGTCAATAGATGGAGACATTTTAACCACATACTGCCGTTAGTGAAATTTCATGTTTAGTATCCAGTTTACATTGTTTTAATAAGGCTAACACATTAAGGTCTATAAAAAGAGAGTAAATAAGCTAAAAGCTACCATTAATTTTATACAAATACAATTATAAATGTAACAGCAAATGTTATTGATATTAACATAAAACTTATCTGAAGATTTTTTTTGAAACTGAGTAATGAAAGCAATCATTTTTAGATTAGATTAAAATATGACAGGATTTTGAGCAAGCCATTAAAATTTAGAAGGAAATCAGACTGAGAGGGCATTACAGCCTATAATGGCTCAGAAGTGGCATGGATCTTGGCAACAGACAAGATCTCTCCCTGATTTCAATGTAATTCTCAATAGGTTTAACTAGTGAATTGCTGAGGGGGAGATGCAACTTCAGTACCCCATTCCTGCTTTCTCACCATACCCCTTGATTCCCCTAGTAGTAAGGACTTCATCTAACTCCTTTTTGAATATATTTAGTGAATTGGCCTCAACAACTTTCTGTGGTAGAGAATTCCACAGGTTCACCACTCTCTGGGTGAAGAAATTCCTCCTCATCTCAGTCCGAAATGGCTTCCCCTTATCCTTAGACTGTGTCCCCTGGTTCTGGACTTCCCCAACATTGGGAACATTCTTCCTGCATCTAACCTGTCTAACCCCGTCAGAATTTTAAACGTTTCTATGAGGTCCCCTCTCATTCTTCTGAACTCGTGAATACAAGCCCAGTTGATCCAGTCTTTCTTGATAGGTCAGTCCCGCCTAAAAAAATTCTTATAACCGCAATTCTTTTTGATTATTTTAATTTACGCTCTCATTACCATCTCGACAACCAACTGCAACAGTCCATCGCTAGTTCCTTTATCATAACCCTCCATAAATTGTGAAAACCTTTATAAGGCTAGGTTTTAATCTTCGCAGCACTAGTTTAAAAAGTGCTAACTTCTCAAGTCTCTCTTCATATCTGTAACCCTTCATTGCTGAAAGTAATAACTCCGAGTGCCTGTCTGCTAAAAATATCCCAGATAGAAGAGCCTATTTTTCAATGGAGCACATCCACACATTCTGGAAGTGCAAATGAACCTAGACAAGTAGGCTCGAGTGCCTGATAAATGAGGCGCCAGATTTAGCAACCTGAATTTTTTATATTCGTCATTTGGAAGGCCTTGCACAGATCATGCATGAGCTTAATTGTAGGTGCTCTTATGCAAATTAGTCTCAATCCAACAGCTACAATCCTTTAATGTGGTTTACTCTTTTAGCACTGCTCATCCATTTAAAATGGTACTGGTGAGATTTCCTGCCTTTGCTTTTTGCAGTTTAATTTTTAAATGTGTAAATTTGCTCGTGTAGTAATTTCTTTAAGTTTTCACACAGCTGATTCTGCATTATCTTTGAAGCATTACTCTCTACAAAAGCAAAATACTGTGGCTGCTGGAAATCAGAAATAACAGAAAGCACTGGAAATACTCAGCAGGTCAGGCAGCATCTGTGGAGAGAAAAACAGAGTTAACGTTTCAGCTCGATAACCTTGTTCTCTCTTCACAGATGCTGCCTGACCTGCTGAGTATTTCCAGCACTTTGTTTTTATTATAGCATTACTTTCTGTTGCTGTTTGCTAGTACATTTTGCAGATACCTTTTTACCACAGCATTGTTTCATTAGTCAGCGATGGAATTGAAGTGTCTTCCAGCAAAGGGAACAAAGGCAGGTGTACCACATACTTGGCTTCATTCCGGGAGCTAGGTCTCCAGATATAGGTACACTTACTTGGGCGTTGTCTGAAGAGACTTGCCTTAGCCGTCTGCACTTCACAAGGGAGGCTAACACCAAGTTATGCCAACTGCTCAGACCCTGCCTTCAGCCAAGACCTACACCACTGGTAACATTTGCCAATTAAATTGCATTTAAATAGTTTCTTTCCCATCGTAAGGACATCCATAACCCACAAACCGATAGAAGAGCCAATTTCCACAACCAATGAATTATTTTTGTAGTATAATCACTTAAGGCGGCAAATGTGGCAACCGATTTGTACATAGCAAAGTCCCCAAAAAGCAAAGAAGAGCAACAGTTATACATTCCCTTCTGGCGCAAAAACACAAAAGGAAAAGTGGCCCAACCATGGCTAACAAAAGAAATTAAGGATAGTATTAAATCCAAAGGAGTCATACAAAGTTGCTAGAAAAAGTAGCAAGCCTGAGGTTTGGGAGCAGTTTAGAATTCAGCAAAAAAGGACCAAGAGACTGATTACACTCATACTCTTTTCCCCTTTTAAAGTTGCAAGGAACATAAAAATCGACTGAAAAAGTTTTCACAAGTATGTAAAAAGAAAAAGATTAGTGAAGACAAATGTAGGCACTTTACAGTCAGAAATGGGAGAATTTATAATGGGGAACAAAGAAATGGCAGAACAATTAAATACTTCGGTTTTGTCTTCATGGAAGAGGACACAAATAACGTCCCAGAAATGCTAGGGAACCAAAGGTCTTGTGAGCAAGAGGAATTAAAGGAAATGATTATTAGTAAGAAAATAGTGCAGGAGAAACTAATGTGACTGAAGGCCGATTAATCCCCAGGCCTGCTAATCTGCATCCCAGAGTACTAAAAGAGGTACTCATGGAAATAGTGGATGCATTGGTTGTCATCTACAAAATTCTATACATTATGGAACAGTTCCTGCAGATTGGAGTGTGGCAAATGTAACCCCACTATTTAAAGAAAGAGGAAACAGGGAACTACAGACCGGTTAGCCTAACATTAGTAGGGAAAATGCTAGTGTCTATTATAAAGGATGTGATAATGGGATTAGACAAAGTCAACATGGATTTATGAAAGGAAAATCTTGTTTGACAATCTTACTAGAATTTTTTGAGGATGTAACTAATAGAATAGATAAAAGGAGAACCAGTGGATGGTAGTGTATTTGGATTTTCAGAAGGCTTTTGATAAAGTCCCACACAAAAGAGGTTAGTGTGCAAAATTAAAGCACATAGGATTGGGGTTAGTATACTGGTATGGATTGAAAATTGGTTAACTGACAAGAAACAGAGAGGGGATCAGTGTTTGGGGCACCAGCTATATAAAAATGATTTGAATCAGGGAACCAAATGTACTATTTCCAAGTTTGCTGATGACACAAAACTAGGTGGGATTGTGAGTTGTGAGGAGGATGCAAAGTGAATTAGATAGGTTGAGTGAGTGAGCAAACACATAGCAGATGCAGTATAATGTGGATAAATGTGAAGTTATCCACTTTGGTAGGAAAAACAAAGACAAATGTCAGCCAGATGGAGTATGGTTTGAAACCACAACCTACTGATTCAGAGGCGAGTGGGCTACTAACTGAAGCGGTTACTTAAGTCAGTCCACAGATACATAAAACAAGTGAGTCAGCTGGAAGTAGGGACACATTGGGTAGTCTGAAGTGAGGGTAGCAGCAGGTGGTTACCATTTACCTTCCGTGATGCATCACCAGCCCAACCACCCTCTTACTTTACCAAAAAAAACAAAGACACAGGTATTGCCAATGCAAAAGCTATTTACAATTTGGGAAGACATGGAAAGAATGGAAGCTCCACAGCAGAGGCACAAAAAACAGTGAAGTAGTTGTCAGCCATAACAATTGCATTTATATAGCACCTTTAACATAGTAAAATGTCCCAAGGCCCCTCACAGGAGCGTTATGAAATAAAATTTGACACCGAGTCACACAAGGAGAAATTAGGTCAGGTGTCCAAAAGCTTCATCAAAAAGGTAGATTTTAAGAATCATCTTAACAGGAGTAGAGAGGCGGAGAGGTTTCAGGACTTAATTGCAGAGCTTATGGCATAGGCAGTTGAAAGCACGACCACCAATAGCAGAGCGATACAAATTGGGGATACACAATCGTCCAGAATTGGATAGAGAGATCTTGGAGGGTTGGAGGATTGGAGGAGTTGAGAGATAAGCCATGGAGGGATTTGAAAAGGATACCGTGTAAAAACAATAAATAAAAATTGATTGAGAAATAAGATTCCGATGAATCCTTTTGTAGCAGCAGTTGGGCGATTTAAATGGACTTCTATGTTGCAGTTATCACCTAGCAACCCTGGACACACCTATTTTATACAGGCATGATTTACATTCTGCATTAACGACAAAAAATGTGATGATTTTCAGGTGGTATGAAGAGGAAAACCCAGACGCTATGGTTTTAATATTGGCCCCATGGACAACCTGCTCTATCAAATCATTGCTGCCGCTACCTTACCTGCTTATAACCCACTGTCTGCTACTTCAGACGCAAATTTCCACCCTACATTCCAAAGATGATGCGATAGGCTCCCCCCCACCCCACCCCAACTAAACTCCTTCAGCTTGGTCTGTGTGCTCAGACTGCATGCTTCCCTGGTGCTTGCACTTGGTAGAAGTGTACAGTGTGTGACGTCTACTTAAACCCTGTGCTCCTTCCAAGTGCTATCTGGGAGGAGTAAATGTGGTGGCAACCTGCTGCTCTTCAGTGTGGACTGCACACGACTGTGGTGCTGTACCTCTATGCTGGGTATGGAGATGGCTTCACAATAATAGTTGTTATCTAGAATGCTGTGCAACTGTCCAACCATTCCTAAAATATTACCCATATTTTATCATTTCTTGGAAAGATGACTACATTCGTAAAGATGTCGCTGCAGTGCGTTAGATAGTTCAATTAAATGAAAAAAGACAAAATCAGGCATCTTATTTTGCAAAAAAAATGTATTTCACAGTCGAACATTGAAACTGTACAAAGAAAAATGCCAATAAAACACTTAAAAGTCAGTCTTAAGTGTGTCACACAGCAGCTATAATGTGAAATAGTGTTTTACATAATTGAACATTTTGCTTCAATTGTTCCCTTTTTTCTCAAAAAGACTAGGTGATACTGCAACTATTATCCAGTTACAGGTGCAGAAGGTGGCCTATTGTGTTACAGTAGGTCTCTCCTATGTATTCTCTCCATTTAGTCAGTTTACCTTTGACAAGTGTCATCCAAAATAGAAAGCTGTTACAATTAGTGGCCAAAATGCAAAGATTTTTTATAGAAAGAAGAGAAACACAGTTATCACTTACAAAAGAGGGAGACAGTTCTATTTCTTTTCCTTTTTTGGAGAGGGGGAAAAAGGGGTGAGAGAAGTGACAGGGTGCTTCTGGCATAATACAAATACTAAAATCATTGCTAAAACATTTTGTTCCAACGAACTGAAAGGACAAAGGCCAACTGGAACGTTTCTGTTTGCTTAATTTATATAATTTCCATTCAGACTTCAGTAGCACCGGGAGAATTTTTTTGTTGTTGATGTAACATCTTGAAATTTCTCGGTGTTGCTGGAAATAAAGACACCATACTTGATTTGTCCAGAAGCTGGAGATGGAGGTTAAATCCTCATCACTTGAACCAAGATTACCACAACGTTTGCTAATGTGGGAGACAGTTAAACAACCACTAAATCAACAATGACATCATACATTATGACAGAGAAAAATATTACAAAAGAAGTAGTCTATGTCATATAAATTAAATAGTAACACATATTAATCTTTGTACTAAGAATTGTGGAAAAACATATGACCTTGTCAGTCAACCTTTGATCTTAAGAGTTGTCCTGGTCTTTAGAAGATAAAGATGCAAGGCATGGCTAAGGTATGAAAGGCCACATGCAGACCGTTGCAGGCTAGATAGTCTATAATATCAAAAGGCACGGAAGTTTAGTGATGCTAGTAAGAATTATAGTAGCATGAGCATTCTTTGCATTTGTACTGGTTCAATTACCAGAGACACTTCTTTCCACCATGTAGCAATAATATATTAGTCACAAGGACAAAGGTAAAGATTTATGTTCTGATCAAAGCCATGTAAACATGCCAGTACCACCTTCCTTAAAATTGGCTGTCTCTATTAACAGTGGCACCTGCCAGCCGCTTTAAAACACTCTAGCTTGAAATTTCAGTGCAAATTGTAAAAACAAAATGTTTTGAGTGTCGGTTTCAACTAGCGTGTTTGCTCATTGATTAAAAAAAAAAGATTCCTTTGAAAAATGCAGAGCATATCTTCATTTGGTCCAGTAGGAAGCTGCAAGAACTATTTCATGGAAGTTCAGGTTCCAAGCTTGGCCAGCTGGCAAAGTTCTTGCCAAACAGGAGAGCTTGAAACAAAATCCTTTTGCTAAGAGATTTTGCAGTTAGTGCGTGTGCAGCTCTGAGGTGGACTCTGTGGTGGTCGGGGAAGTTTTGTTGACCTCTTCAAGCTGTTGCCCTTGCTTCCACCGCTGCTCGAGGCCAGCGAGTACGAACGGCCATGCATCATGACAGCATTCATTCCATTGGCCATGGAGAAAGACTTGAGGTGACTTTTTATGGCAACAGGTAGTGGTAGTTTGTCAATAAGGTGAACAGGTGTGCAAGAAACAATGGCTCGGCAACAGAGGTCTTGCAGTGTGAAAACTAAAAAAAAAAAGAAAATAATTTATCAGTTCCTTTTCAATAATAATATAAACCCACAAAGAGCCTAAAATTAATCTAAAACCTCTAGAAAACGGCAAGATTATCAATTATTTTTGAGAATGGCGTGCGTCAGCTGTGGCTCAGTGGGCAGCACCTTCGCCTGAGTCAGAAGGTTGTGGGTTCAAGTCCCACTCCAGGACTTGCGTGCAATAATCTAGGCTGACACTCCAGTGCAATACCGAGGGAGTGCTACACTGTTGGAGGTGCGGTCTTTTGGATGAGACATTAAACAGGTCCCGTCTGCCCTCTCAGGCGGACGTAAAAGATCCCATGGCACTATTTCGAAGAGGAGCAGGAGAGTTATCCCCGGTGTCCTGGCCAATATTTATCCCTCAACCGACATCACTAAAGCAGATTATCTGATCATTAGATTACTATTTGTGGGAGCTTGCTGTGCACAAATTGGCTGCCGCGTTTCCTACATTACAACAGTAACTATGTTTCAAAAAGTACTTAATTGGCTGTAAAGTGCTTTGGGATGTCCGGTGGTTGTGAAAGGCGTTATATAAATGCAAGCCTTTCTTTCTATTAAAAAGGCTCACCTTAGAGAGAGATAAAAAAATATATACAGAAGACAACGGTGGTCTAACCAACCCTTCAATATCTTGGAACGGCAAACCTTTTAGAAGACTAAAGGCAGTCACAAAATAGCCACAATTTTCAAGATGTCTGCACCCATGTAGAAGCCATGGTTCAAATTACTTGGTGGCAATGCAGTTTCAAACAAGACCACCTCGTACACAAACAAGGCTTCAAAATGTCAGTGGGGAATTTGACTCAGTGGGTAGTTACAAGGAGTCAACAACTGCACAATGTTGATTAGGTGGCAACTCAAACAACCAGTGTGTGTTTTGGTCAAAGGGCCTGATTTGAAAAATAGATACAATGGCAAACACTTTGCCAAAGTGTTCCCCTTTGTAACAAAAAAGGTATTTACTATTTTAATTAAAAAACAATGATTATTTTCCTTACAGCAGTTTCTAGGCCAGTTATGTCATCCCAAAGCAGGAAGAAAGAGTCAACGGGTGGAAAATGAAGTCCCCAGCTTCAGTCTTGCCAAATAAACTTTGAAGAACAATCTTTTAACAACCCTTGGCTCTTGACCTTTTATTTCATTAGCGAACTCTACACAAAAAACCTATTGTGCAGTTACCAATTACCCAGGAAAAATTAACTTTGAAGCCCTTACTAATCTTATTCAAAAGTACCAATACGTTAAAAGTTTAGCTGTAACGGTGTGACTTACTCTCAAATTGATCCAATACATAGATTATTTGACAAACATCATGGATTGAAATGTGAAATTGGAAACCTCTATTGTTATTCCTTGTACTACCAGGTCTGCTCACTTGGAGGCAGAGATTACTGCAAAATTACATTAACACTATTACACAATACATCAAAGTCGAAAAATATATCACAGTTTAAGTCATTGTGTGTGTTTTTTTTTAAAGCAATAATCCTTAGTGCGGCTTTTAAAGAATGCCATGGTCATTAGACACCCTTTGGGAAAATAATGCCAACATTTAAAGATCAACTTCAGCAGAATTTTAATCTCAAGCAAGTGCTAACAGCAGCATCTAAAGAAGCACTATATGCTTTTACAAAAAAAAGTGTACCAAATCCAGTTGACGCAGATGTTCTCTAAATATTTATTTGCTTTTTCAAAATGCCATAAAATCCTGTTATTAAAAGAACATATTTAGAGAATATGGTGGTCCATTTTAAGTCATTGGTTGAAAAATCTTATGATTCAATAGTTCCTAATGTCCCACATAATTGTGCATCACAAGCTTGATATTCTGCAAGGTTTTGTGAATACCCAACAGCAGCAGAAGTTTAAAAAGTCAATACTAAAAAGCTATCAGTTTGTGACATCATTTGGCCTCCTCAAATTCCTGCCTCGATATTCACCCACAGAACCTTCTATGGTTTTTTTCCTGTTTATTCCGACACTTCCAGATATCATCAATTTTCACTTTTGCTTCCATTCCCTCCTGAAGCAAATATAATTTCACAGATGCTGGTAGCCCTCTGGCACCGCATCCAAATGGGCATTTGTAAGCCTAGATGGTGAATGCTATTCAATCACGGAGGCACTAGAGCCGAACCAAATGATTGCTCAGGCTAATTGTCATGCTCCTGTTGCAATCTCAGCTGAGATTCACTAACTCAACATCGATGAACAAATTTCTTCCTGCTGATCACTGAATAAATGTTATATACCCATTTATGTAATAACATTTGATTTAAAAAACTCTAAAGAGCAAGAATGAAAAATCTAACAACTCTACCTCGGTTTGGTTTCCAGAACCTTTCCATGCCATGTCTCATAAGCACAATACGAGACAGTTCTGTGAAGGACTCAGTCACGTTGAAGTTGCAGAGTGGACTGACTTCAAAGAACGTCATCCCATTTTTCTCAGCATAGGCACGTGCCTGTTCAGTGGGAACCTGCCGCTTGAAGGCAAGATGCAACCTGTTACCGACCAAGATTCTCGGCACACCAGGAGCATGCTGAAAAGAAAGAAAATATAGAATCAATTGAGAGACACTTTGTATACTGTGCACATTTGATGGTGTTGAACGTGTTTGATTTTTGTATTCTTCAGCAACAACACTGATCCTTTAAATTACATTTTCTGGCTAAATAATTCCTAACTGACATTCAGCAAGTATCAGCCTTGGTTGTGATAACCTTCTGACTCCGAGGCAAAAGTGCTATGGGTTCAAGCCCCACTCCAGAGACTGGAGCACATAATCTAGGCTGGCACAGTCAGAAGTGCTAATTTGTTGCCGAGTTGTTAAACTGAGGCCCTTTCTGGCCAGTCAGCTTGACATTAAAAAAACCATGGCACTATTCTTCCACCCTCCATAAACTTGCTCATCCAAAACTCTGCTGCCCATATTTTAAATTCGCACCAAGTCCTGTTCACCCATCACTCTTGCTTGCTGACCTACATTGGCTCCCTGTCTGGCAATGCCTCAATTTAAAAATTCTCATTCTGGTTTTCAAATACCTCCATGGCCTCACCCCTCCCTATCTCTGCGCATCCCAGATTTTAATCGCTCCACCATTGGCAGCTGTGCCTTCAGCTGCCTAGGGTCTAAGCTCTCGAATACCCTCCCTAAATTTCTCCGCCTCTCTACCTCTCCTCCTTTAAGGCGCTCTTTCAAATCTCTCTCTCTGACCAAGCTTTTGGTTATCATTGCAAATATCTCATGTGGCTTGGTGTCAAAAGTTTTGTTTGAGAGGGCTCCTGTGAAGCACCTTGGAACGTTTTACTACATTAAAGGCGCTATAGAAATGCAAGTTGTTCTGTATTCGAAGAGCAGCAGGGGAGTTCTCCAGATGTCCTGACCAACACTCATCCCTTAACCAACACCAGAAACATATCAAGTCATGTATTTCACTGCTGTTCATTGGACTTTGCTGCGCAAAAATTGGCTGTTATGTTTCCCTACTACAGTGACAACACTTAATTAGCTGTAAAGCACTTTGGGATGTCGTATGGTCATGAAAGCATTATATAAATGCAAGTAATTTCTTTCATTATAAAAAAGGAAATGCCGCTGCGCCCTAGGGCGAGCTTGTTGATTTGTCCCACAGCTGATTTTTCCAAATTGGCATGCATTTTCCTCACCCACACTTCTCCCTTTTAATGAACACTGGATGTAATTGGGTGGGGAAGAGGGCACCTGCTTGGTCAAAGTTCCAAATAAAGTCAGATCTTTGCTCATTGTCCGTAACAATGTCATCAAAGGACTATTTTAACTATCTTGTATGGGAAAGAATACCTATACTGATCAAATATGAATTGTAATCTGTGCATGTGAATTACAAACATGATTACATTATAAGGAATAAGATGTGAACTTTTACCTTCTGATCAATTCCTGTGTGTAGCAGTATGAATACTGATAAACACTATCCAGTGAAAATTGGAATGCAGACTCTTTAATCCCACATTTGGAAATATCGCAAGTACTTATTCTTAAATTGTTCAAGATTCTAGTTTGTACATTTTGCTACATTTCTAGAGGGCATTGTCAGCTAACTACATCAACTTGTACAATTTTTGCCATCTTGTTATAACAGACTATGCTGCAGGGTTTTTATTTATAGTCTTTTAATGGATAATGACATTGCTTAAATTAAATAATAGCGAACACTTTTGTTCCTGCTCCACATTTTTTGTCCTTCCTGACTAGAGGTCGAGTCGGTTATCAATGGCTCCAAATGTGAAATTATATACAGGCATAATGTAATTTTAGTTTTGAGTGCAATTTGGAATAAAAGTTCCTGACGCATGGTTTTAAATCGGAACTGACTGTCGGAATAGTGGTAAATGATACATCCATCATAATTACCTGACATTCCTTTAGCATAAATAAGCCACAAAGTAACTCTCCAAACCTCTCCAATTCACTTAACAAATCTGATATTTCAACCTGTTTGCAAGAGGATCACATATCAGTGCAGAAAAGTTAATTATGTGGTATGGTTCCTTGCTCTGAGTAATGGCCACATTTTGTTAGTAAATGTAATCGATTTATATTTAGCCAAAAGAATGTTCCTGAATATAGGTATTACTGTCTGAAAAAACCCATGAGCAACTTTTGTAGTTACCCCTCTCTCTGTCTTCTATCTAAAAATCAATAATCTCAAAAAAAAATGAATTTAAGTTGCAAAAATTTAAAGTTGGCCATGAAGCCAAGTGAAATTCAAGTGATTTGCTATTTATCTGCTTTGTATAACTGGCCACAATTGAAATGTGTTTTTTTGGAATATTCCAAGACCAAGTTTGTTAACTTAAATTTTATGCCAATATTTTGTATTGTATTCTTTAACAAGTGGTCAAGTATTGTGTAATTTTTTTTCCAGGATTTTCGATAATTACTTTAGTCAAAGTAGTGCAAACAAATTGAGAGTGTGTTTCTCAAATAAGAAAAGTTAAGCAAATTGTGTGATATCTGTGGAAAAATAAAAATCAGACAGCTCTTGTACCTTGATGAAAAAATTAATTTTCATAAAGAGAGTGCCCCTACAAACTACAAGGTAACTCCACAGGCAAGCACCATTACTTATAGATACTTAGCCAAAGAATTCCTCCAGGACTTGCAAACCCTTGTAATTCTTTTGTGTTTTATTTACAGGCTTTCTCTACAGATTGTTGTAACCAGTGTGGACAATGGAAAAGATGCTGCAACTGCATCCCACCCACAGAATGGGAGTACCTTGCAAAGAGAGTGAAGTTTTCTTGCCACCGTCCGAAGTTTGCCAAACATTATCTCCGTATATACACACACGTTTTTAAAAAACATTAATTCCTATAAAAAGCTATATAGGAAACAAAAAAATTGTTGACATGGAAGAAACTCTGATTAAGCACTGGTCAGTATAATACAGCTGTAGTAGTTATCCACTACTGGTATCATCTTAAAAAGATTAAACCCCAAAAATAACTATTGGTGACATTATTGGACAAATGCTTAATGTGTCTACAATATTCTGCTGTGTACTATTTAAATACAGATGTTAAAGCAGCTGGTTTAAAATGGCCGGTTTTATATATTTCTTTTCAGTCTCATTTCATAATCACACATACTATTTTATTGCTTCATAAAAGTACTATAATAAAATGATGGCCCTACTAACTTTACACTTACCAAAGTAAAAATAATGGTATGTTTAGTGCATTACACGAACATAATGCAAGAGAGGATCACCATGACAGAACTTCTTTCCATTCTAGGTTACTGTACTTTATTTCTAAAATGGATTCCAAGTACTTTGTGGCAAGGTGAAGATGTCATCAGTATTGCAGTCAGTTGTTGACAAAGGGTTACACAAGCTTGGATTGAAATGACTGAACAGGTTTTTCTAGTTATACCATTTAAAAATATTATAATACAATAAGCTATAGTATATTCATTAGACCTTGTATTCTGCATAATAACCGTTGTAATTACAACACTCTAGTTTCAGCATTTACTCACCACACCCTTTGAAATGATTAAAATTCTAATCCCTAAAGATGCAAAGCATTATTCCCTGATAACTCGGGGGCTTATTCAGGCAGTAAAATGAGCCAAACAAGTTTCCAAGTTTTGATCCATGGGAGTTAGCTGATCTCAGCCAGGTGGCATTAGGTGCACAACAACTTCATCTTTATAATGCCTTTTAAGTAATAAAACATTCCGTAGCACTTCACAGGGCCAACAATTGATGACTGCGAGTGTGCGCAGGGGGAGGGGGAAAGAGAGATTAGGTTACAAATTCAAAGCCATGATCAGAGGTAGGTTTTGATGAGAAAGGAGAGATTGCGAGCCAGTGGAGTTTAGGGAGTGTACTGGGACCAAGGTGGCAGAAGGTTCCACCACTGAAGGTGGGGCAGAGAGAGTAGGAAGCAAATGTCACTTCCAAAAGAGCAGTGGGTGCTCACTGGCACATAGGGCTAG
Source organism: Pristiophorus japonicus (assembly GCF_044704955.1). NCBI lineage: Eukaryota > Metazoa > Chordata > Chondrichthyes > Pristiophoridae > Pristiophorus > Pristiophorus japonicus. Next base: position 158,478,443 of record NC_091991.1, read on the forward strand.
AGAACGTTGCAGAGATAAGGACGGCGTATGACCGTGAAGGGACTTGGATACATCAAGGATTTTGAACTTGATACACTAGAGGATGGGCAGTCAATGGAGGTCGTAGATAGGATGCAGACGGAAGAGTTTTAGACGGGGTGTAGCTTATGAAGGATTAAAATAGGGAGGTCAATGAAGAAAGCATTGAGCGTTATTGAGCTGAGAGACAATGAAGATGTAAATTAAGCATGGCAGTGGAAGTGAGCGAAGGGTGAAGGCAGGCAATGTTGCAGAGGTGGTCTTTGTGACATCTAGAATGTGGGATTTGAATATCAGCTCGGGGTCAAGCAGGATACTGAAGTTCCACACTGTAGATTTCAGCCTGAGAAAACTGCCAGAGGGAAATGGACTAGGGTGTACGGTGTGGATGGCTTCAGTCTGGTCAGTGTTTAGTTTAAGAAAGTGTGGTAAGACTGTATTCTTAAAAACAGGGAGCAAAACAGAGCCAAGGAAAGGGAGCCAACTGACTTTATTTGGAGAGTACTGGGTTAAGAAGATAGTTATTGGGTGAGGTGTTAGGTTTGGAAAGGATCAAAGGCACAGGAAATGGTCTTTCAGAGAAGAACTGGTAACAGAGGGGGGAAAAAATGAAAACACAAGCTTCTTGCACTGTATGCTGGAGGTGAGGATGGGGAGAAGAAGAGGGAAGGACATGTTGTCGCCTCCCTAATCCGTGTCCATCTTTCCCACAATTCCATGTTTAAATCCCTCCAATCCCATTTCCACACCTACCACAGTACCGAAACAGCTCTCTGTCACAAATGACATCCTTTAGCACTGTGACAAAGGCAAACTATCCCTCCTCGTCCTTCTTGACTTGTCTGCAGCCTTTAACATGGTTGACCACTATCCTTCTCCAATACCTCTCCACCATCATCCAGCTGGATGGGACTGCACTCGCCTGGTTCCATTCTTACCTATTTGATCGTAGCCAGAGAATCTCTTCCCGCCCTCGCATCATTACCGCTGGTGTCCCCCAAGGATCTATCCTTGGCCTCCTCCTATTTCTCATCTACATGTTGTCCCTTGGCGACATCATCCGAAAACACAATTTTGTTCACTGATGACATCCAGCTCTACCTCACTACCACGTCTCTCGACCCCTCCTCAGTCTCTAAATTGTCAGGACTGCTTGTCCGACAGCAGAAATTTTCTCCAATCGAATATTGGGAAGACCGAAGCCATTGTTTTCGGTCTCCGCCACAAACTCCGTTCCCTAGCCAAAGATTGATCTTTTGTTGAAATTATCGTTGGTTCAGGAACAACCGCTGAGTTGGCTATTAGGCCTAATATAATTCTGTAAACACTGTCTACTTAGATATGCAACCTAGCTCAAAAAGAACTACAATAGATTATTTTAAGGTAAATTAGATTTTTGGCATTTATACTTCCATTGTAAATCCAAACTAGCTGCTTTACAGTAATAAAAGCATGACATCATGATCACTGAGGATTAGTATACTCTCATGCTAGGAATTCACGATAATTCCATTAGTACAGCAGGAATTTAAGGTTTTATGATGAACTATTATGCACACATATACACAGGAACACACAATTATACACATACACAAATAAACTGGGCAAGTTCCTTTTAAAATTACCCTCTCTAATCCAATTTGCCACAACCATTAATGCCAAGACAACCTGCCTTAAATTTCCATTTAAAATTAAAATATTTACGCACATTCAAAATTTAACTTAGTAACTTCCTGGCATTGAGCTACTTTGCACTGTCGTCAGGTCAACTCTACGTTGCAGCTCAGTATGCCATTTACTTTTTGTGGTTTGTTTAGTGCTTTGTAATTCTTGGTGCAGGTCCTCTTAGCTTCCTTGTATTTTTTATTTGTCATTGAATGCTTATTTTTGTGGTTCGTTTAGTGCTTTGCAAGTCTTGGTGCTTTAAATGTACTAACCTGCGTCAAATTCTTAACTGCCCGCATACGCTGATCTAAGTCGATTTGAAATAAGTTTTAGCTGGCCAAAGTGGCATAAATGGCGTAAGTGGCTGGGAATGCCCCCTTTTTAAAAAAAAACTCAACTAAAAAAAATCGTATCTAACTGAGTTACTCTGGAGCAAGTTTATTGAGGAAAATGGTGTTTTTTTTAAACTTACGCCAAAAAACCCAACTTACTCCAAAAAAAATTGGAGCAAGTCAAAGCCAAAATTGGGCCCATTCAAACTAACGCCCATTAACAGTCAAATTTCACACAATTGCTTGTATGCTAACATCGCAATGTCATTTCACTCCATTTGAGGTGTAAGGCAGCCTTCTCCAACATACACAGCATTACCTCCAGGCAGATGTCAGAAGAGACATTGTGTTCAGCACTTAGGGGAAGAATTCCTCTGTTCACCGTTCGTAATCAAATTGTAAATGCATTCTTATACGCACTAGCACATAATGTGCAGCATTGTTTGAGTAGTCAGGGGCTACATCATTTATAAGGAGGAATGTATATGATGGAATACAGAACGTATTATTCTGGTGCTATGTTGGCTGAGTTAGGAAAATAGTAAATGTGAAATCATTAGCGGATATGGATACTGAAATCAAAACAAATTGAAAAATCAATTTAAAAAGAGTTTCAATATAGAACGATAGCTTAATGACAATGTAAAATGCATAAAATTGTATATAGATATTTATATATGATTAGAGTTCATGCCTTTCAGGTCCCTGCCCATCTCTCCCACAATTCCATTTGAATCCTTCTCAAAACGGACCTAGCCAAAGTCATGAATGACATTGTCTGTGCTGATCATGACACATTCTCTCATCTTCTCTACAGTCAACCACACCATCCTCTTCCAGCACCTCAATCAATAGTCTAGCTCAATGGGATTTCCCCTACATTGTTCCACTCTTGACCATCAGATCACAGCCAGAGCATCGCTACCAATGGCTTCTATTCCCACACCTGCACAGTCGCTTAAACATCCATCCTGGTTCCCCTCCTCTTCCTCAAATGCGTGCTGCCCCTTGGCATTATCCGCAAACAAGGGGCCAGCTTCCACAAGCTACACTGATAACATAACATAAGAATTAGGAACAGGAAGGAGTAGGCCATTTTGCCCCTCGAGCCTGCTCCGCCATTCAACAAGATCATGGCTGATCTGGCCGTGGACTCAGCTCCACTTACCCGCCCGCTCCCCATAACCCTTAATTCCCTTATTCGTTAAAAATCTATCTGTGATTTGAATACATTCAATGAGCTAGCCTCAACTGCTTCCTTGGGCAGAGAATTCCACACATTCACAACCCTCAAAGAAATTATTCCTTCTCAACTCGGTTTTAAATTGGCTCCCCCGTATTTTGAGGCTATGCCCCCTAGTTCTAGACTCCCCGACCAGTGGAAACAACCTCTCTGCCTCTATCTTGTCTATCCTTTTCATTATTTTCAATGTTTCTATAAGATCACCCCTCATCCTTCTGAGCTCCAATGAGTAAAGACCCAGTCTACTCAATCTATCATCATAAGGTAACCCCCTCATCTCCGGAATCAGCCTAGTGAATCGTCTCTGTACCCCCTCCAAAGCTAGTATATCCTTCCTTAATTGTGACCAAAACTGCACGCAGTACTCCAGGTGCGGCCTCACCAATACCCTGTACAGTTGCAACAGGACCTCCCTGCTTTTGTACTCCATCCCTCTCGCAATGAAGGCCAACATTCCATTCGCCTTCTTGATTACCTGCTGGACCTGCAAACTAACTTTTTGGGATTCATGCACAAGGACCCCCAGGTCCCGCTGCACCTCAGCATGTTGTAATTTCTCCCCATTCAAATAATATTCCCTTTTACTGTTTCTCCCCCCCCCCTTCCCCAAGGTGGATGACCTCACATTTTCCGACATTGTATTCCATCTGCCAAACCTTAGCCCATTCGCTTAACCTATCTAAATCTCTTTGCAGCATCTCTGCATCCTCTACACAACCCCCTTTCCCACTAATCTTTGTGTCATCTGCAAATTTTGTTACACTACACTCTGTCCCCTCTTCCAGGTCATCTATGTATATTGTAAACAGTTGTGGGTCCCAGCACTGATCCCTGTGGCACACCACTAACCATTCCAACCCGAAAAGGACCCATTTATCCCGACTCTCTGCTTTCTGTTCGCCAGTCAATTCTCTATCCATGCTAATACATTTCCTCTGACTCCGCGTACCTTTATCTTCTGCAGTAACCTTTTGTGTGGCACCTTATTGAATGCCTTTTGGAAATCTAAATACACCACATCCATCGGTACACCTCTATCCACCATGCTCGTTATATCCTCAAAGAATTCCAGTAAATTAGTTAAACATGATTTCCCCTTCACGAATCCATGTTGCGTCTGCTTGATTGCACTATTTCTATCTAGATGGCCCGCTATTTCTTCCTTAATGATAGCTTCAAGCATTTTCCCCACTACAGATGTTAAACTAACCGGCCTATAGTTACCTGCCTTTTGTCGGCCCCCCCTTTTTTTTTTTTAAACAGAGGCGTTACATTAGCTGTTTTCCAATCCGCTGGTACCTCCCCAGAGTCCAGAGAATTTTGGTAGATTCTAACAAATGCATCTGCTATAACTTCTGCCATCTCTTTTAATACCCTGGAATGCATTTCATCCAGACCAGGGGACTTGTCTACCTCGAGTCCCATTAGCCTGTCCAGCACTACCCCCCTAGTGATAGTGATTATCTCAAGGTCCTCCCTTCCCACATTCCCGTGACCAGCAATATTTGGCATGCTTTTTGTATCTTTCACTGTGAAGACCGAAGCAAAATAATTTCCACATTTCCCATTATTAAATCCCCCTTCTCATCTTCTAAGAGACCAACATTTACTTTAGTCACTCTTTTCCGTTTTATATATCGGTAAAAGCTTTTACTATCTGTTTTTATGTTTTGCGCAAGTTTACTTTCGTAATCTATCTTTCCTTTCTTTATTGCTTTCTTCGTCATTCTTTGCTGTCGTTTAAAATGTTCCCAATCTTCTAGTTTCCCACTAACCTTGGCCACCTTATACGCATTGGTTTTTAAATTTGATACTCTTTTATTTCCTTGGTTATCCACGGCTGGTTATCCCTTCTCTTACCGCCCTTCTTTTTCACTGGAATATATTTTTGTTGAGCACTATGAAAGAGCTCCTTAAAAGTCCTCCACTGTTCCTCAATTGTGCCACCGTTTAGTCTGTGTTCCCAGTCTACTTTAGTCAACTCTGCCCTCATCCTACTGTAGTCCCCTTTGTTTAAGCATAGTACGCTCGTTTGAGACACTACTTCCTCACCCTCAATCTGTATTACAAATTCAACCATATTGTGATCACTCATTCCGAGAGGATCTTTTACTAGGAGATCGTTTATTATTCCTGTCTCATTACACAGGACCAGATCTAAGATAGCTTGCTCCCTTGTAGGTTCTGTAACATACTATTCGAAGCAACAATCCTGTATGCATTCTATGAATTCCTCCTCAATGTTTCCTTTATTTTTGGGTGCACGGCCCATAATGCACATGCGCGTTTTCCCCCCATTTAAAAGCCAGTAAGCCGGCTGTGCGGGACTTCAGGTAGCTGCGCAGACGTGCACATTGCTGATGATACCCAGTTCTAACTTCCCATCACCTCTCTCCCCTCCATTGCTTATGCGATCAGATTGTATGACCGACATCTAGTCTTGGCTGCAATTTCTTCCACTTAATCAGAAGATTTTCATTGTCTTCGGCCCCTGCCACAACTTCCATGTCCCACCCCCACTGACATGGTCAGGTTGAACTAGGCCATCTGCAGCTTCTAGGTCATATTCAACCCCAAAGCGGAGCTTCCAAACCCATACCCTCACCAGCACAAAGACCGTCTACTTCCATATCTAACACAGCCACCTCTGCCCGACCTCAGCCCAACAGCCAATGAAACCCTCATCCATGTCTTTGTCATCTCCAAACTCAATTACTGCAATACTCTTCCTACCTGCCCCATCATCCTTCATTCTCCATAAACTTCAGCTCATCCAACTCTGCTACCTGTATCTTATCCAACCCCGAGTCCTGCGCATCCAGTCTTGGTTAACCTACATTAGGTCCCAGTTTTCTAATGCTGGAAATTTTAAATCCCTCCATAGCCTCCCCCTAACCTGCTCCAGCCCTACAATCCACCTCAGAACTCTGTTCCTCTGATTTCAGCCTCTTGTGCATCCCTCCTCCATTTGTCTCATCACTGGTTGCTATGTGCAAAATGTTTAATGTATTATTTAGGTGTTTACGATTTTACTACAAATATCGCAGAGGAAATGAACTGTCAACTGTCAGCCCAACTCCTAGAACAGTATACAGAAACTGAACAAGCAAACGTGTTTACCCGAAGGGATGTAATCATCACATTCTCTTCCCTTTCACAATTCTGAAAGCGGGGATGATTTTCACATTCTAAAAAAAACACACATTATCCTTATTCAGTCTTTTTAAATGTATCCTTTTCCTGTTGTGTTCTTCCATTTCCTGTCAAACGTCTGGATTTTGTATCTGACGTTTCTGGGGTTGATTTTCCTGACATCTGCTCCAAGGAAATGTACGCTTCCCCAGGTTCAAGAGGTCAGGTAAGAGAGACATCAACCTATTTCACTGGTTTTTCTGCAACGTTAGATTGCCCTGGGATCTCCGGGGCCTCCTGGGGGGTGGGGGCAGGGGGCAGGGGGCAGGGGACAGAGCTGGGCCCGCACCCACAATAAGCACATGCTCTCATAGCCATGTAAGTGAGGCGGAAGGGATATTTCCTGCATTACATCAGTGATTGCACTTCAAAAGTACTTCATTGGCTGTAAAGCGCTTTGCGATGTCGCGAGGTTGTGAAAGGCACTATAAAAGTGCAAGTCTTTCTTATTTCATTGCCACTTCCTTTTCCTGTTGTAATGCTCAGAGCACTGTAGTGCAAGGATGCCCAATGGAACACAATGCTATAAGCTCTAGGGTCCCCGCTGACCTGAGCTTCAACAGACAGGCGTCCTAGGGGCAGGCCAAAGACATCTGGCCATTTGTTTCCTTTTCATTTAACCAGCCCCCTAGTATGTTTGGATGCTATAGGAGCTTTCTAGTTGAAGATGATCAGAAACCAGAAAGCCCTAGTCTCAAAGACCCGAGAGGCTCCACTCTAATGTGTACCCATTCTCACAAGGCACAAGGCCCAGCTGGGAGTGCACAGGACTGGAAAATTGGCCCATTCTCTCTACATACATTATATATCTAACCACAAATACACTACCGGTCACAGAACCAAATTTCGACTGACTTGGCTGCTGGCAAACTCTTCCTGCAAAAACAAAATCAAGGCAAAAAACACCGTTGCCTTGTGTTATGGTACTGGACTAGCAACCCAGAGATCACGAGATCAAAATCACCCCACATGGAAAGTTGTGAAACTCAATTTAATAAATCTGGTAATATGTGGACTGTTCCTAGATTCAGGAAAGGAACCTGGTATCCCTACCTAGTCTGGCCTACACGTGACTTGACTGTTAATTTCCTCGGGACAACAATGGGTAATAAATACTATCTTTCCACAGTTGCTACCAATCCAAGAACAAATAAAGAAACACAAACACTGAAGTCAGAAAGCTGAAAGCCGGAGTTTGAGCATATAAATCTAGGTTAACATTTCAGTACAGTGCAAAGATTCCAACTACCCAGGCCCAAAGGTGCCACTTTTCCTGTCCTGGATGTTTAAAAAGGCCAGGGGACACATTGATGCAGACAGGTCAACTATTCAAAGAAAAGCAGAGAGCTCTGGTGTCCTGACCAATATCCTTCCCTCAACCAGCACAACCATAAATAAATTAACTGGTCAAAATTGCTGCTGGCTTCAAAGCAAGGGTGACTATACTTTAAAAAGTAATTCATTGCAAGTAAAAAGTTTTGGAATGTGGGAAACATGGCAGCCAATGTGAGCACAGCAAGGTTCCACCAACAACAATGAGATCTATGACTAGTTTTAGTGATGTTGGTCAAGGGATAACCGAGGGACTGCCCAAGAAGAAGATTGTGCAGGAAACTGGGAAAACTCCCTGCCCTCCTACGTATAGTGCAATAGGACCTTTTCTGTCCACCTTAAGAGGGCAGACGGGACCTCCGTTTAACATTTCATCTGAAAGATGACACCTCAGACAGTGCAGTTCTCTCGCAGTACTGCAGTGTCAGCCTGAATTATATACTCAAGTCTCTGGAGTGAGATCTGAACTCATGACCTTCCAACTCAGGCGAGAGTGCTACCACTGAGCCAAGGCAGACACCTGCAAGACATAAGGTGCCACATAAATGCAAATGTTCTCTCTTATTACGTACATCTCCCCAAAACATGGTGCTCACTTGATGTATTCAGTGTTAGGCACAGAAAGTAAATAACTTCATTGCATAGAGGTTGTGCTGATCACACTGTAAGGAGGCAGTATTAAACTGCTGTGCAGGAATTCCCCTCTCCCTCTCCCCTCACTCCCTCCCACCCCATGGGAATTCTGGGAAACGCCCCATGTATTATAATTTACATATACATCAAAAGGATACAAAATAGTTTTATGGGTTTATAGCAGTACCCAGCAGGTGGTTCATAGTCATAAGATCTAAATGTCCAAACTTTTTCTCTCCATGCACTGCTCATACATGATGGACCGTGTACTAAAAAAATATTTACTAACAATAGGAACTTGCTTAGGATGCTCCAGGTTCTCTTACCCATGTAAAATCTTTAGGTATTTGGGGATCTAGTTTATTCTCTGTCAAAAGCACAAAATTTACCACCAGTTAGGGTCATGAGTTGTCCTGTAGTCTCAACTTTCTGGTGGATGAGATGCCCTTTGGTTGCGTAGCTCTGGATTTTTACATTTAGTGCTGGTGCACTGAATGTTTTTATTTTCTGATTAGTAGAAAAGGACACTGGAAAAACTGTTCTCCTTGGTTGGTTTCCATTAGAAAACTGATTTATTTCAAACCACCAACCTGCATTTAAAAATTCAATACTTACAACTGTGGAAATGAAGAACTAGTGCTTTGCAAGCAAGGTAATCAGACTTTGTGGGCAAGTTTGGACACCCCTGCTCTATTCAAATAGATTGATTAGCTTTAAAAAAAATAATCTATATCAACAAACCAATTAAGTCTCATTAAACAAGGCATGTGAGAAGTTATAAATTAGCTTACGTGGTAGTTCCAACAGAGATCCAGTGTTACTTATACACAAAAAAGCACCTCACCTCATCAATTTCCTTGATCCACCGGTCAATTCCATCAAAGGACCATCTATTAGTGATGTCATAAACTAAGAGTATACCCTGAGAAGCAAAACAAACAATTTTCATTCATAATTCCATTAATTACACAGCTTTTCTAAGAGGGAAATGCATTAAGAAAAAGTAAGTTTAGTCATAACACTAGCAGTGAAGCAAAGTTGTAGTTAATAACTTCCTGAATTTACATTAGCAATGGGAATGAAGGAAAACACAAGGCTACCTACCCTAACCGGTTTCAAGACAGCAACAGGAAATCAAAGCAATGCTACTGTGCAATTCTATACAAGCTACTACTTATAATAAATAATACTTGCATTCATATTGGCCCTCCATGTCAGACTCTGTTGTACACAATTAGTTTTTGAAGTACAGTGACTTGTGTAGACAATTTAAATCAAAGGGCTCCAATGAGACAAAGATGTAAGAGCATTGCATAAGATATGAATAACAGAACCACAAGATTAAATTACAGGCTTGAATTTCCACCATCGTCTTTTATTTTAGAATGTAGATATTATTTGGGAAGTGAATCAGCCTGTAGCACCTGTAATACTGTTGTAACGCTGCTATTAAGGATGTGAAGAAAGCATTAGTGTCAGATGAAAATCATGAAGACGATGGATGTTATCTAACAACAACTTGCATTTAGATAGCACCTTTATCAAAAAGTTTATGAAACAGCTGTGTGGTGCTGCAGTGAGCTGGACCAACTTGTATGTATACATAAGAACATATAAAATAAAAGCAGGAGTAGGCCATACGGCCCCTTGAGCCTGCTCCGCCATTCAATAAGATCATGGACTCAGCTCCACTTCCCTGCCTGCTCCCCATAACCCCTTATCATTTAAGAAACTGTCTATTTCTGTCTTAAATTTATTCAATGTCCCAGCTTCCACAGCTCTCTGAGGCAGCAAATTACACAGATTTACAACCCTCAGAAATTTCTCCTCATCTAGTTTTAAATGGGTGGCCCCTTATTCTAAGATCATGCCCTCTAGTTCTAGTCTCCCCCATCAGTGGAAACATCCTCTCTGCATCCACCTCGTCAAGCCCCCTCATAATCTTATACGTTTCGATAAGATCACCTCTCATTCTTCTGAATTCCAATGAGTAGAGGCCCAACCTACTCAACCTTTCCTCATAAGTCAATCCCCTCATCTCCAGAATCAACCGAGTGAACCTTCTCTGAACTGCCTCCAAAGCAAGTATATCCTTTTGTAAATATGGAAACCAAAACTGCACGCAGTATTCCAGGTGTGGCCTCACCAATATCTTGTATAGCTGTAGCAAGAGTTCCCTGCTTTTATACTCCATCCCCTTTGCAATAAAGGCCAATATTCCATTGGCCTTCCTGATCACTTGCTGTACCTGCATGCTATCCTTTTGTTTCATGCACAAGTACCCCCAGGTCCCGCTGTACTGCGGCACTTTGCAATCTTTCTCCATTTAAATAATAACTTGCTCTTTGATTTTTTTCTGCCAAAGTGCATGACCTCACAATATACTCCATTTGCCAAATTTTTGCCTACTCACTTAGCCTGTTTATGTCCTTTTGCAGATTTTGTGTGTCCTCCTCACACATGGCTTTTCCTCCCATCTTTGTATCCTCAGCAAACTTGGCTACATTACACTCGGTCCCTTCTTCCAAGTCATTAATATAGATTGTAAATAGTTGGGGTCCAAGCACTGATCCCTGTGGCACCCCACTAGTTACTGATTGCCAACCAGAGAATAACCATTTATCCCGACACTCTGTTTTCTGTTAGTTAGCAATTCCTCTATCCATGCTAATATATTACCCCCAACCCCGTGAACTTTTATCTTCTGCAGTAACCTTTTATGTGGCACTTGTAAAAATACCTCAAAAGCAGAACAAATATGAGACTGAAGACACAAAAATTATTTGGCATTTTGAATAGAATTCCATAGAGCAGGGGAGTAAAAACTGAAACATTGGCCTCAGATGGTGCCGTCGGCTCTATTATCTATGCCAGTGATAAAATCGCGGGGCTTCCCTCTGGCTTCCTCACACCAAGTTCCTGATCTTCACCCTAGCATTAGAGTCAAGTGTAAACTGAAGACAGATGCAATCGACAGGGAGAGTAGGCTCAAGCTTCTTCGTTCTGTGCCGTTATCGCAGCTCACATACATTAAAAACATATGCTTTGATGCTGTGATGTAAAAGTGCAAACTCCAACAGCAAAATTCGAACAGAAGAAATTAACAAAAAACAAAGGTTGTGGGTTAGATAGTTCAATCATTGATAATGAATGATGATCAAAAGCTTGGTCAAAGGTGAGTTTTAAAGACGATCTTAAAAGGAGAAGGAGGCAGTGTGTCAAAGATTTAGGAGGGAATTTCAGAACATAGGGCCTAGATGACTAAAGGCGCAGCTGCCAATGGTGAGGCATAGGGAATGGGGAATGCACAAGGTGCTAGAGTAACACAGTTCTCGGGGATTGTAAGGCTGGAAGAGATTGCAGAGATTTTTTGGGGGGGGGGGGGCGGGAGGGGAAGGGGAAACGGAGGTTATGAAGGGATTTAAACACAAGGATGCGAATTATAAATTAAAGGCCACTGGCGGGCCGAGAGTCAATGTGGGTCAGAGAGCACAGAGTGATGAGTGAGACTTGGTGCGGGAGAGTATACATGCAGCAGAGTGCTGAATGAGTTGACATTTATGGAGGGTGGGAGGCTGGCCAGCAGAATAGTTGAGTTGGAATAGTCAAGTCTGGAGTTGACAAAGGGATAGATGAGTGTTTCAGCAGTACCGCGTTTCTGTGGCCGCAACCGAGACTCCAGGATGGTATGTTACCTCCCTGGTGCAAGGGTCAAGGATGTCTCGGAGTGGGTGCAGGACATTCTGAAAAGGGAAGGCGAACAGCCAGTTGTCATGGTACATATAGGTACCAACGATATAGGTAAAAAACAGGATGAGGTCCTATGAGACGAACTTAGGAAGCTAGGAGCTAAATTAAAAAGTGTGACCTCAAAAGTAGTAATCTCAGGATTGCTACCAGTGCCACGTGCTAGTCAGAGTTGGAATCGCAGGATAGCTCAGATGAATATGTGGCTTGAGGAGTGGTGCAGAAGGGAGGGATTCAAATTCCTGGGACATTGGAACCGGTTCTGGGGGAGGTGGGACCAGTACAAACCGGACGGTCTGCACCTGGGCAGGACCGGAACCAATGTCCTAGGGGGAGTGTTTGCTAGTGCTGTTGGGGAGGGGTGAAACTAATATGTCAGGGGGATGGGAATCTATGCAGGGAGACAGAGGGAAATAAAATGGAGGCAGGAGCAAAAGATAGAAAGGAGAATAGTAAAAGTGGAGGGCAGAGAAACCCAAGGCAAAAAACAAAAAGGTCCACATGACAGCAAAATTCTAAAAGGGGCAAAGTGTGTTAAAAAGGCAAGCCCGAAGGCTCTGTGCCTCAATGCGAGGAGTATTCAGAATAAGGTGGACGAATTAACTGCGCAAATAGCAGTTAACGGATATGATGTAATTGGCATCACGGAGACATGGCTCCAGGGTGACCAAGGCTGGGAACTCAACATCGAGTATTCAACATTTAGGAAGGATAGACAAAGGAAAAGGCGGCGGGGGGGCATTGCTGGTTAAGGAGGAAATTAATGCAATAGTAAGAAGGGACATTATAGCTTGGATGGTATGGGTGGAGCTGCGGAATACCAAAGGGCGGAAAACACTAGTGGGAGTTGTGTGCAGACCAAACAGTAGTAGTAAGGTCGGGGACAGCAAACAAGAAATAAGGGATGTGTGCAATAAGAGTACAGCAGTTAGCATGGGTGACTTTAATCTACATATTGATTGGGCTAACCAAACTGGTAGCATTGGGGAAATTGATGGGATTGAAGGCCGATAAATCCCCAGGGCCTGATGGACTGCATCCCAGAGTACTTAAGGAGGTGGCCTTGGAAATAGTGGATGCGTTGACAGTCATTTTCCAACATTCCATTGACTCTGGATCAGTTCCTATGGAGTGGAGGGTAGCCAATGTAACCCCACTTTTTAAAAAAGGAGGGAGAGAGAAAACAGGGAATTATAGACCGGTCAGCCTGACATCGGTAGTGGGTAAAATGATGGAATCAATTATTAAGGATGTCATAGCAGTGCATTTGGAAAGAGGTGACATGATAGGTCCAAGTCAGCATGGATTTGTGAAAGGGAAATCATGCTTGACAAATCTTCTGGAATTTTTTGAGGATGTTTCCAGTAGAGTGGATAAGGGAGAACCAGTTGATGTGGTATATTTGGACTTTCAGAAGGCGTTCGACAAGGTCCCACACAAGAGATTGATGTGCAAAGTTAGAGCACATGGGATTGGGGGTAGTGTACTGACATGGATTGAGAACTGGTTGTCAGACAGGAAGCAAAGAGTAGGAGTAAATGGGTACTTTTCAGAATGGCAGGCAGTGACTAGTGGGGTACCGCAAGGTTCTGTGCTGGGGCCCCAGCTGTTTACACTGTACATTAATGATTTAGATGAGGGGATTAAATGTAGTATCTCCAAATTTGCGGATGACACTAAGTTGGGTGGCAGTGTGAGCTGCGAGGAGGATGCTGTGAGGCTGCAGAGCGACTTGGATAGGTTAGGTGAGTGGGCAAATGCATGGCAGATGAAGTATAATGTGGATAAATGTGAGGTTATCCACTTTGGTGGTAAAAACAGAGAGACAGACTATTATCTGAATGGTGACAGATTAGGAAAAGGGGAGGTGCAAAGAGACCTGGGTGTCATGGTACATCAGTCATTGAAGGTTGGCATGCAGGTGCAGCAGGCGGTTAAGAAAGCAAATGGCATGTTGGCCTTCATAGCAAGGGGATTTGAGTACAGGGGCAGGGAGGTGTTGCTACAGTTGTACAGGGCATTGGTGAGGCCACACCTGGAGTATTGTGTACAGTTTTGGTCTCCTAACCTGAGGAAGGACATTCTTGCTATTGAGGGAGTGCAGCGAAGGTTCACCAGACTGATTCCCGGGATGGCGGGACTGACCTATCAAGAAAGACTGGATCAACTGGGCTTGTATTCACTGGAGTTCAGAAGAATGAGAGGGGACCTCATAGAAACATATAAAATTCTGACGGGGTTAGACAGGTTAGATGCAGGAAGAATGTTCCCAATGTTGGGGAAGTCCAGAACCAGGGGTCACAGTCTAAGGATAAGGGGTAAGCCATTTAGGACCGAGATGCGGAGGAACTTCTTCACCCAGAGAGTGGTGAACCTGTGGAATTCTCTACCACAGAAAGTTGTTGAGGCCAATTCACTAAATATATTCAAAAAGGAGTTAGATGAGGTCCTTACTGCTAGGGGGATCAAGGGGTATGGCGAGAAAGCAGGAATGGGGTACTGAAGTTGAATGTTCAGCCATGAACTCATTGAATGGCGGTGCAGGCTAGAAGGGCCGAATGGCCTACTCCTGCACCTATTTTCTATGTTTCTATGTTTCAATGCTGTGGAGGAGAATTTCCTGGAGTGTATTGGGATGGTTTTCTAGACCAATATGTTGAGGAATCAACTAGAGAACTGGGCATCCTAGACTGGGTGATGTGTAATGAGAAGGGACTAATTAGCAATCTTGTTTTGTGAGGTCCCTTGGGGAAGAGTGACCATAATATGGTAGAATTCTTTATTAAGATGGAAAGTGACAGTTAATTCAGAAACTAGGGTCCTGAACTTTAGGAAAGGTAACTTTGACGGTATGAGGCGTGAATTGGCTAGAATAGACTGGCAAAGGATACTTAAAGGGTTGACAGTGGATAGGCAATGACAAACATTTAAAAGATCACATGGATGAACTTCAACAATTGTATATCCCTGTCTGGAGTAAAAATAAAACAGGGAAGGCTGCTCAACCGTAGCTAATAAGGGAAATTAAGGATAGTGTTAAATTCAAGGAAGAGGCACAGAAATTGGCCAGAAAAAGCAGCAAACTTGAGGACTGGGAGAAATTTAGAATTCAGCAGAGGAGGACGAAGGGTTTAATTAAGAGGGGGAAAATAGAGTACAAGAGGAAGCTTGCCGGGAACATAAAAACTGACTGCAAGCACTTCTATAGATATGTGAAGAGAAAAAGATTAGTGAAGACAAACGTAGGACCCTTGCAGTTGGATTCAGGTGAATTTACAATGGGGAACAAAGAAATGGCAGACCAATTGAACAAGTACTTTGGTTCTGTCTTCATGAAGGAAGACACAAATAACCTTCCGGAGGTACTAGGGGACCGAGGGTCTAGTGAGAAGGAGGAACTGAAGGATATCCTTATTAGGCGGGAAATTGTGTTAGGGAAATTGATGGGATTGAAGGCCGATAAATCCCCGGGACCTGATGGTCTGCATCCCAGAGTACTTAAGGAAGAGTACCTAGAAATAGTGGATGCATTGGTGATCATTTTCCAACAGTCTATCGACTCTGGATCAGTTCCTATGGACTGGAGGGTAGCTAATGTAACACCACTTTTTTAAAAAAGGAGGGAGAGAGAAAACGGGTAATTATAGACCGGTTAGCCTGACATCAGTAGTGGGGAAAATGTTGGAATCAATTATTATGAAATAGCGCATTTGGAAAGCAGCGACAGGATCGGTTCCAAGTAAGGATGGATTTGTGAAAGGGAAATCATGGTAGACGAATCTTCTGGAGTTTTTTTTTTGAGGATATAACTAAGAGTGGACAAGGGAGAACCAGTGGATGTGGTGTATTTGGACTTTCAAAAGGCTTTTGACAAGGTCCCGCACAAGAGATTGGTGTGCAAAATCAAAACGCATGGTATTGGGGGTAATGTACTGGCGTGGATAGAGAACTGGTTGGCAGATAGGAGGCAAAGAGTCGGGATAAACGGGTCATTTTCAGAAAGGCAGGCAGTGACTAGTGGAGTGCCGCAGGGCTCAGTGCTGGGACCCCAGCTCTTTACAATATACATTAATGATTTAGATGAAGGAATTGAGTGTAATATCTCCAAGTTTGCAGATGACACTAAACTTGGTGGAGGTGTGAGCTGTGAGGAGGATGCTAAGAGGCTGCAGGGTGACTTGGACAGGTTAGGTGAGTGGGCAAATGCATGGCAGATGCAGTATAATGTGGATAAATGTGAGGTTATCCATTTTGGGGGCAAAAACACAAAGGCAGAATATTATCTGAATGGTGGCAGATTAGGAAAAGGAGAGGTGCAATGAGACCTGGGTGTCATGATTCATCAATCATTGAAAGTTGGCATGCAGGTACAGCAGGCGGTGAAGGCGGCAAATGGTATGTTGGCCTTCATAGCTCGGGGATTTGAGCATAGGAGCAGGGAGGTCTTACTGCAATTATATAGGGCCTTGGTGAGACCTCACCTGGAATAGTGTGTTAAGTTTTGGTCTCCTAACCTGAGAAAGGATGTTCTTGCTATTGAAGGAGTGCAGCGAAGGTTCACCAGACTGATTCCAGGGATGGTTGGACTGACATATGAGGAGAGACTGGATCAACTGGGCCTTTATACACTGGAGTTTAGAAGGATGAGAGGGGATCTCAGAAACGTATAAGATTCTGACGGGACTGGACAGGTTAGATGCGGGAAGAATGTTCCCGATTTTGGGGAAGCCCAGAACCAGGAGACACAGTCTTAGGATAAGGGGTCGGCCATTTAGGACTGAGATGAGGAGAAACTTCTTCACTCAGAGTTGTTAACCTGTGGAATTCCCTGCCACAGAGAGTGGTTGATACCAGTTCATTGGATATATTCAAAAGGGAGTTAGATATGGCCCTTATGGCTAAAGGGATCAAGGTGTATGGAGAGAAAGCGGGAAAGGTGTACTGAAAGAATGATCAGCCATGAAGTTATTGAATGGTGGTGCAGGCTCGAAGGGCCGAATGGCCGACTACTGCTCGTATTTTCTATGTTTCTATAAGTCAAAGCAGGGGCAAAGACGGCGATGTTATGGAGGTGGAAGTAGGCAGTCTTTACGATGGAGAGGATATGGGGTTGGGGCTCAGTTTGGGTCAAATCGGACGCTGAGAGGCCCAGAACAGTCTGATTCAACCCGAGCGGCCAGGAATGGGGATGGAATCAATGACAAGAGTATGAAGTTTGCAGCAGAGGCCGAAGAATATGGCTTTGGTTTTCCCCAATGTGTCAGCCTTGGTTCACGGGTAGCCCTCGAAGTCAGAAGTTTGTGGGTTCAAGCCCCAGTCCAGAGACTGGAGTACGTAATCCAGACCAACGGCCCAGTGCAGTGCAGTGCTGCGGAACTGTTGTATTGTCGTATGTGTCTTTTGGATGAGCCATTAAACCAAGGTCCCATCTGTCTCTCAAGTGGATGTAACCCATGGCACTTTTGCAACAGCAAGGGAGTTCTTCTGCTGTCCTGGCCAATATTTCTCTCCCAACAAACATCACAAACAAATTGGGGCTAAAATGCCGGCCTCGCCAGGTCCGGACGACGTGCGCATGGACCCGGCGAGGCCACGCAAAAGCCGGTTTTCGGGGCGAGATGCGCATGTCGCCGAAAATGGGCTTTTCCGAGCTGTCAAGATTTGTCTTGACAGATCCTCCTCATCTGCGCAGAAAGGACATTCGCGTGTGTGAGATTGGGCTATTTTCCCAACTCACGGCCAGTGAATGTCCTTCAAACTCTTACGCCTGGTGAAAGCAGCTGCATAGCCTACTTTTACCAGCGTAAGAGTTTTAAAATATATAAAAATTCAAATTAAAAGGTAAGTTTATTTTAAACCATATTAAAACACATTAAAAAAAAATCCAGCTAAATTTTTTTTTCCGTTAAAACATTTAATTAACTTTAATTTCAATTAATTTTAAATGTGAGGTGTTTTATTTATTTATGATGTGTTTGATGTTTTAGGGGTTTTTCTCATTGCTTGTGCGAGTTCCCATCACTAACAGTTCCCATTATTATCAATGAGTATACTGCACAGTGATTGGTTGTCCAGGTCCACGTGACTCCAGCTTGGACTTGCGTACCTCGAAGACAAGTCCCCATGCGATGCTCAGAGAATCTAGGCCTCCAACCGGGATCCTACATTTCTCCGGGACCAACAGGTAGATTTGTAGATTTTTTTCGGGTCGGAGGAGTTCGTACGAAGGAAGCCTCCGACCTCAATTTTAGGCCCATTATCTTGTCATATATCTCACTGCTGTTCATGGGACCTTGCTGTGTGCAAATCAGTCTTACATTTCTCTATATTACAACAGTTACTATATTTCAAAAGTACTTCATTGGCTTTAAAATGCATCGGAACACCCAGAGGTTGAGAAAGGTGTTATATAAATGCAAATCCTTTTCTTTCCTTTAATTGGAGGAAATTACAACTCATTTAGGATTGGATATTGGACAAGCAGGCTAATAACAGAGGCACTGGAGAGGTTGAATGAAGTGGTGGAGAGGTAGAACTAGGAGTTGTCAGTGTACATGTGAAACCTGACCTAATAATCAACTTTCTTTTCTAATAAAAAGGTTTCCATATTTATTGGAAACCCCACATGTATTCCACCGCCACCCACTCTGCTGCAATTGCTGCACACTGAACTCCAATGCCACCTCCCTTCCCCCCCCCTTCAGTGTAATCCAACATTGTCTCTGCTTCTGTGGTCTTCTCTCCAAAACACAAACTACAAGCTTTTTGAATTTTCTGGACCCAGAGGATTGGTAAAGCCTATCTTTTGATGGAAAAAGGCTGCTCTTTTCATGGTGTAAAGCAATCAATGAGGGTGTAGTCTTTTTCAATTTTCTTGGCTTGAGAAGTTGAAAAGTTGAAGCCAACAGCATAAAAATGTTTTTGAGTGAGAGAATGAATTTTTGCACAAGTGTGCAACTTTACTGGGAATTTGAGCCAGATAGGTTCACACACTGGATCCAGTCAGCAGGACACATCTTTTCTATATTATGTAATTATTGTAAATTATTTGATTCACAAGTGTAATCAACTGTGGATAAAATTATATCTACTACTGCACTTTACAGATGAAGCAACCATCCTGAATGACAAACGGCTAACAGGGAAATATACTAATTTCACACACAGTTCAATTACAAAGGAGATTAAACCAAGAAAACTGAATAGAACAGAGATAAACTATAGCAACAGAATACCTTTGACTAGCATTTAAAGTAAAAATTCTCATTTAAAATGAGTATTAATTTTTGTAGCTACTTGCTATTTTATGGAAGCAGGATTATTAGCCAGCCATGGAAGTCTTTGTGGTTTAAAATCCAGATTCTTTGTGGCTAGTACAATCTGCTTCATTTCTTTCCAAGATTAGTTCCCTCAGCCTTAAACAATCTGAAATTAAATGTCCTTGCATATGTATTTTAAATATATGAGTTAGGAGTTGGAGATAAAAACTGCACCCACAGTTTGGAATCAATAGCTGAACTTGGATGCAAGTTACTTCCTACACAACTGCAGCTCACCCTCAACTTCCCAGTGAGTTTCATGAAGTTGTTGCATTTGCATATTAATTCCCCATTAAACTCGCCGCAGAAATTTAGGGCTGATACTTAACAGCACAAGTACCTTCTTAAAATAAAATTTATGTTCCTCCAATGCCAATAAACCTCGCCAGCCCAGGACATTTTTTTAATGCCGTTTTTAAATTTGGAGGAAAAAGTATTGAGCAAAATTTTGATATTGTTTTTAGATTTTATTAACTTTACTCTATAGATTAACACAAGATTGTGAATTTTCCTTACAGTGGAAGGTGGAAATACAATAAAACATGTGCAATGGAACTTTCAGAGCCAGTCATATGTAGGATAACACTTACCAAGTGAAAATAGTGCCCAATTTGATTTTTTTTAATCTTTACTAGTGCAAAAGTGCACTTGGTAAACTATGAAGAACACAATATTCAAATGCTAAACTATTCAGTGGAGTAAACAACCCAAGACATACACAGTCTGTCATGAACCCTGGTTAGCATCTAACCAACACAACTTACACTTTTGGGCGAGTGTAATTACGTGATACAGCACTCTCATTTAGGAGCTGTGCTCAACGCAAGTGCGGCTGGAAGAATTGGAACTACAATGCCATCGCCCAATTCCTGAATGTGGCTCGTGTGAGTAATGACACAATCAGATACTTGATGTGCAAAAACAGAATCAACCGTAAGTATTCTTCCATGGCATACCTTCAGCCTTTCCTGCTCTGCATAATGTACATTGTGAATTTGTGCAAATTGATGTTTTTCCTTTGCAAATTTATGTTGCATTATGGAAAATGTTTTATTTACCTCAATTGCATTCAAATTTAAATTTAACACAAGCACTACATCCCTCGTGGTGAGTTATAACCTTCCATAAAAATGCAAGAGAATAGAATTCAAATTTTAATTTGAAGAGAAAGGCAAGGGATTTTATTCTTGTAAAATCTATAATACAGATTCCTAACCTAGAA
Organism: Pristiophorus japonicus; assembly: GCF_044704955.1. Classification (NCBI taxonomy): domain Eukaryota; kingdom Metazoa; phylum Chordata; class Chondrichthyes; family Pristiophoridae; genus Pristiophorus; species Pristiophorus japonicus. The sequence goes on from NC_091991.1 coordinate 158,499,146, forward strand.
CATTTTATTAACTAAAGGGATATAATGGTAGAACAACCAAATAATTTTGTTACCTCTTGATTTTAAATCTTAATGTGGGGAAAGTCTGATCAAAAGCATAATCTTCCTTGAGCATGGCCACTGCATGGCTCAGCTGTGACACTATAGGAATTTAACAAAATTGGGATGAAATGCCAAAAACTTCTTGGTATGCCTCCATGAGTTGATAAAAGGGAGGACTTTAGCAATAGAGATTTAAGTACATTTTTGGACAGAAACATACTTTCAAATTGGATACCTATTAGAATTTTATCAAGTTAGAGACTTCCCAGTGCCCAAAATGATGGTGTTCCATTTTCTAGCACCAACATGATAGCAAACGACTCAATATATACTATTAGTAAAACCAAAGTTATTTAAAGAATTATTCCAATGTTATATTCCAATTTATTGGCCCCAAGTTTCGACATGATTTGCTCCTGATTTTTAGGAGCAACTGGTGTAGAACGGAGTATCTTAGAAATCTGAATTCTCGTCATTTAGTTTGCTCCAGTTCTAGTCAGTTAGAACAGTTTCACTTTGGAACAGAATTTTTTTTTCCAAAAGGGGGCATGTCCGGCCACTTACGCCTGATTTCAAAGTTTCGTCAGTGAAAACTTACTCCAAACTAACTTAGAATGGAGTACGTGAAGATTTTTGTACGCTCGAAAAAAACCTTGTCTACACTTTTGAAAATCAGGCATAGGTTACAAATCAGGCGTAGGGAATGGGGGGGGGGGGGGGTTTAAAAGGGAAGTTTACAAACATTAAACACTACAGTTTTACAAATAAAGAGCCATCATTAATAATAAATGATAAATACATCGATAAATACATCAATAAATCAATCAAAAAAAATTAATAAAACATTTTCTACTTACCGAGTGCAGCACCGGGAGTCCTCCAACAGCGTGCTGGGATGACCCCCCTCCCCCCCTCCTAGTGTGCCTCTGTCAGTGTCTCTATCTCTCTGTCTGTCTGTCTCTTGTGTCTTTCATTGTCTGTCAGTGTGGGGAGTGGGGGAGCAGGTGGAGAGAAGGGGGGGGGGGTGAGAGAAGGGGGGGGGGGTGAGAGAAGGGGGGGGGTGAGAGAAGGGGGGGGGTGAGAGAAGGGGGGGGGTGAGAGAAGGGGGGGGGTGAGAGAAGGGGGGGGGTGAGAGAAGGGGGGGGGTGAGAGAAGGGGGGGGGTGAGAGAAGGGGGGGGGTGAGAGAAGGGGGGGGGTGAGAGAAGGGGGGGGGGGTGAGAGAAGGGGGGGGGGGTGAGAGAAGGGGGGGGGGTGAGAGAAGGGGGGGGGGGTGAGAGAAGGGGGGGGGGGTGAGAGAAGGGGGGGGGGTGAGAGAAGGGGGGGGGTGAGAGAAGGGGGGGTGAGAGAAGGGGGGGGGTGAGAGAAGGGGGGGAGAGGAGGGGGGGTGAGAGAAGGGGGGGGGTGAGAGAAGGGGGGGGTGAGAGAAGGGGGGGGTGAGAGAAGGGGGGGTGAGAGAAGGGGGGGTGAGAGAAGGGGGGGGTGAGAGAAGGGGGGGGTGAGAGAAGGGGGGGGGTGAGAGAAGGGGGGGGGTGAGAGAAGGGGGGGGTGAGAGAAGGGGGGAGCGCTCCGGTGTTGTGAGCTCGCCTTTTTTTTATCTGCTGTTTGTGGTGCTCTCCTTTGTTTTATCTCTCCTGTTTTTTTTATCTCTCCTTTTTTTTTCTTTTTTTATCTCTCCTTTTGTTTATCTCTTTTTCTCCTTGTTTGTATCTCTCCTTTTTTTATCTCTCCTGTTTTTTTATCTCTCCTTTTTTTTATCTCTCCTTTTGTTTGTATCTCTCCTGTTTTTGATCCTCTCCTTTTTTTTATCTCT